>NC_143542.1:3238130-3397296 GCF_031878675.1 Megascapheus bottae | reverse complement strand
ATCTCCTTTCTCACTGGGATCACTCACCTGTCAGCAGTGACAAAAGACGAGGCCAGCATTTTGACCAGGTGACCAGCAACCAGCGTAGCACCTTGAAAGAATGGACCTGGACTGTGGCAACATATTCCTTTTTTTTTTTTTTTTTTTTTGCCAGTCCTGGGCATGAGCTCAGGGCCTGAGCACTGTCCTTGGACTTTCTCAAGGCTAGAGCTCTACCACTTGAGCCTCAGCACCACTTCTGGCTTTTATCTATGTATGTGGTACCGAGGAATCGAACCCGGGTCTTCATGCATGCTAGGCAAGCACTTTAACCACTAGGTCAAACTCCCAGCCCAACATATTCCATTTTTAACAGAGCAAAGGAGAGTGGGAAATCATGTCTGAAATGCCTACCCATTTCTGGATTTGGTGGAACTCTTCCATTGGCAGCCCAGATAGGGAATTCTAGAACTTGAGGGAAAGAAGGGGTGCATTCATGGGTTCAGGTCAATTTATGTAAGAGCAGATCTCTTTCCTGGCACTATCAAAGTCTCAGCTTAGCCTGGCACAGGTGGCTCACGCCTGTAATCCCAGCTGAGATCTGAGGATCAAGGTTCAAAGCCAGGGTGGGCAGGAAAGTCCATGAAACTTCTATCTCCAATGAACCACCAAAAAGCTGGAAGTGGAACTGTGGCTCAAGTGGTAGAGCACTAGCCTTGAGCACAAAACAAAAGCCCAGGGTAGCATCTAGGCCTAGGTGCTGTCCTTGAGCTCAAGCCCAGGACTGGAAAAAAAAAAGAGTCTCACATAGACTTTCCTGCTCTGGCTGGCTTTGAACCATAAACCTTCATTCTCAGCCTCCTGAGTAGCTAGCTAGATTACAGGACTGAGCCAACCACGAATGCCTGGCACTTCTTCCTCCTCCTCCTCCTTTTCTTCTTCTTGTCTTCCTGTCTTCTTCTTCTTCTTCTTCTTCTTCTTCTTCTTCTTCTTCTTCTTCTTCTTCTTCTTCTCCCTCCTCCTCCTCCTCCTCCTCCTCCTCCTCCTCCTCCTCCTCCTCCTCTTCTTCTTCTTCTTTCATGTTCAATAAGGATGTATTTTGTTTTTGTGAATATTTCTGATGCATGATGGGACAAATCGGTGGATACAGAGTCTGTGGTATGGAAAATCAACGGTACTTTGTCATAGAAGTGCCAATATTTTTTCTTTACCTAATAACAGTGTCTTTAACACAAATATTAAGGAAACACAAAAGCAGGGAAAACATTTGAAAAAGTTTTCAGGCCTTGAGCCTAAAATTATAGCTCTTTCTCCCTCCTCCACCTCTCAGACCCCCAGAGCTGAGGACTCAACTCAGAGCCTTGCACTTGCCAAGCAAATGCTCTTCCTGGCATTTCTTTTTAAGTCTTATCTTCCAGGAAAAAAGTGTGATATTTTAGGTCAAACCTTTCCTATTATTATTATTATTATTATTATTATTGAATTTCAAATTTTCCTATGCCATCATGGCTCCCTCAAAGACTTTGAAACCCTGCTAACATATAAATACACATTGTGTGGTACTCAAAATTGCAGCTGAGGTTGGAAAGTTTAATCTTTATTTTTAAACCAATAGGGGAGAGCCAAGATGAAAGCCACTGAAGCCAAGAATTATGAAGGACGTATGAGTTTGCTGGTACGGTAAGAGACCCGGGGCGGCGGAGAAGCAGACTGCCATTTCTCTTCTTTACAACTGAAATCAACCTTCAGCCTCAAATGATTACATAAGCAAAACTCACAAGGCTTCAGGTGCTGGTAGCGGTTATACTGATAAACTAGCCAGGAAATCCCATTTCAGCCAATAAGGGTAAAGGATACAGATGTTGCTTGCTTCTGGGTCTCCTGTACTGAAGTATCTGCTGGCCTGTTTTCAGCGCTCAGACATTCATTGTAAAAGGAGCATGATTGTCTACAGGCAACATCGGGTTTTGCAGAAAACTGTCCCCAGCAGTTCAGGTCTAAGTTCAGCTGTCATGGGGATTTGAACTCAGGGTCTCACGCTTGCTAAGGCAGGTGCTCTAACACTTGAGCCATATTAGCAGCCTCTTTTTATTGGGGATTTTCAAGATAGGTTCTCACTTTATGGCCTGGACTGCGATCCTCCTATTTGTGCTTCTTTGGATTGCTGAAATTGGCCATCTGCTGATTAAGATGGAGGCTCCTGAACTCCTTGAGAAGTTAACTTGGAACTTCAGTCCCTAGGATCTCTGGCTCCCAGGTAGCTAGGATGACAGGTGTTGAGCCACCATTCCCGGCTGGGTCCTAGGCTCTTGGTCTATAGGTTGACTTGATGAGTTAGTTTGCTTCTCACTGGAAGACCATCATGACAAGTGAAATAAACGTTAAAGAGAGGGAGGTTTTCAGGAAGGGGAGATGTATAGAATCAAAGCTCACGAGAAGCATGTATGGAAATATCTCAAGGAATCTCACAATTTGTGCAATTACCCTCTGTGGCTAAACATATTTTTTAAACATTGTAGGCATGACTGCTCCATTGCGGTCATAATTACACAGGGAATTTCCACTCTGGCACACACAACAGAAACCTGTGGTCCTCACTCAGGTCTCTGTGATGACACTCCAGGGAGCAGCTGGGGTGGGAGGGGAGAGAAGGGGCATGGCCTGGCCCTAGAGAAAGAAAGTTCTGGAAGGGATCTTCTGCAGAAAAGGAGCCCAAGAAAATAAGTCACCCCCAAACATCCTCACTACAGCCATCGTCTGCTCTGCTCCTTGTAGCTCATGGTTAGCTCCAGCCAACCTGAGCTGCACACACACACACACACACACACACACACACGAACACATGTCACACATGCATAAAGCACTGTGTACATGTATACACATACACACACAATAGACACATATACATGTGAATACATACATCTAAACCAGAACTAGCCAGACTGGGAGTACAAAACAAAAGCTCAGGGACAGTGCCCAGGCCCTGAGTTCAAGTCCCACAAAGTCCCACCAAAAAAACGATAGCCCTCATTCTGTCTCCTCCCATACCCTTCACTCTAACATAATTTTATGGAGGCCTGAGGTTGTCAGAGTATTATCCTAGAGGGTTATCCTGCGATCCTAGCTACTCAGGGGGCTGAGATCTGGTGGATGGCAGTTCAAAGTCAACCTGAGCAGAAATGTGCATGAGCCTCCATCTTCAAAATAACCAGTAAAAAGCTGGGCTGGAAGCATGGCTCAAGTGGAAGAGCACCCATTGAGCAAACAAGCTGAGCAAGAGCACAAGCCCCTGAGTTCAAATCTGAGATTCTCTCTCTCTCTCTCTCTCTCTCTCTCCCTCTCTCTCTTTCTTTCTCTCTCTCTCTCTTTCACACACACACACACACACACACACACACACACACGCAGATGCAAATGTGCACACTCACATGCAATGGCTCTTCTTTCTCCCTTGGGTATGTGTGGGAAGTTGCTTCTTGTTGTTATTTTTTTTTCCCCTCTGTCTGCAGTGCTCTTTATTCACTTTCTCAGCACACTCTGGTGGCTTCAGTACCCTGCGACCTTGCTAGAAATGGCAGCCAGGGGACAGAGCTGCAAGGACACAGGGAATGGCAGGAAAGAGAACCATAAAAGACTAACAACAATATCTCCAAAGGCAGATGGAAGAGCTGAAATTGTCTGCAGAGATGAGAGAGAGAGAGAGAGACAGACAGACAGACAGACAGACAGACAGACAGACAGACAGAAATTGGCCAGATGCAATGACTCAGGCCTGCAAGCCTGTCGTCCTAGCTACTTGGGTGGCAGGGATTAGGATACAGAAGTCTGAGGCTGGCCTAGGTAAAAAGAAATTCAAGAGACCTCATCTCTCCTCAGGGTTGGGCGTGGTGGTGCCCACCTGTGGTTCCAGCAACAGGAGAAGCCCAAGTAACTGGATCCCAGCTCAAGCCAGTCTGGATGTACACTGAGACCCTATTTTGAAAGTAATTGGAACCAAAGAGGGCGGGAAGTGGGATGCAAGCGGGAAAGTGCCCGCTGAGCAAGCATAAGGCCCTGGGTTTGATTCCCAGTACTGCCAAAAATAGTTTTTTAAAAACATATATAAAATAGAACAAATGGAACATTGGGCGAGACCACAGCTTTCCAGTAAGAAACCACAGGCTGAGGAACGGGGGACCCAGATACTTCTAGAAATGGGTTGTGTGCAGGTCATGCGGAAGCTGGGAGACACTAGGGTTTTTGAACTCTGGGCCTCCTGGCTTGTCAGGCAGGGGCTTTATCACAGAGCCACAACTCCAGTCCACTCTCCCCACCCCTGCCCTGCCCCGCGTTTGAACTTGTTGTTTTTGAGGTGGGGCTTCATTTCCTACCCGGTCACATATGCCTGCTGTAGCTGGGGTGGCAGGCGTGTGCCACGGCACCCAGCTCTTGGTGCAGATATGGGCTCTTGAACTTTTCTGCTTGGGCTCAGCCTCCAATGGTGATCCTCCTGTCTCAGCCTCCCAAGCAGAAAAGACCAGAAGCTTGAGCCACCAGTGTGCAGCTCACATATGGTTTAAGAATGCTAGGTCCAAGGCTGGGAGTTTGGCCTAGTGGTAGAGTGCTTGCCTAGCATGCATGAAGACCTGGGTTCGATTCCTGGGTACCACATACATAGAAAAAAAAAGCCAGAAATGGTGCTGAGGCTCAAGTGGTAGAGCTCTAGCCTTGAGAAAGTCCAAGGACAGTGCTCAGGCGTCCACATCTTCATCTGGTTCACGACATCTTCCAATATGAAGTGTTTATGAAGGGTAATTTTATTTCCTAAGAAGTTTTAACAAGGAGATTCTTCCTTCCTTCCTTCTTTTCTTTCTTTCTTTCTTTCTTTCTTTCTTTCTTTCTTTCTTTCTTTCTTTCTTTCTTTCTTTCGGTGGAGATAGTTCTCTGCCTTGACTTTTTTTTTTTTTTGCCAGTCTAGGGGCTTGAACTTAGAGCCTGAGCACTGTCCTTGGGTCCTCGGGCTTTCTCAAGACTGGTGCTCTAGTCTGTGGCTCTACTTGAGCCACAGCACCACTTCTAGCTTTTTCTATGTATGTGGTATGGAGGAATTGAACCTGGGTCTTCATGCATGCTAGGCAAGCGCTCTACCACGAGGCCAAACTCCCAGCTCCTCTGCCTCCATTTTTATGAATTCCTCCTGTCTAGTTTTGGTTGGCTGGTTTGTTTTTCGGTGGGCCTAGGGTTTGAACTCAGGGCATTGCAGTTGCTAGGCAGGTGAGCCGCATAGCCACTGTGTTTGGGATTTATGATTTTTCAGGTTTATGCCCTTACGGTCTCCTGATTAGAGGAGATGCCAGGCACTGCATGGCCGCATCAGACTGGGTTTTGCTTTATTGTTGTGTTGTTTTCTTTGTCGGTGGTGGTTATGTTTTAGATGCTGGGGTTTTAACTCAGGAGCTTCAAATTCCAACCTGTTTCTCCACATAATGTCCAACGAACTTTATTTTCCCCAGGCTGGCCTCGAACCTCCATCTTCCCATCTCCACCCCGACCTAATCATGATTATCTCTGTTCCCTTACACTAGCCAGAGCCACCCCTCGGTTCCCTCCTCCAACGCCTCCCAGCTTCTGGGATTCCAAACTCACCACGGCAGCATCTCAGAGACCCACGCTGATTGAGGGGTTTCCCCTGAAGCCCCCCAAACCAAGGAGTCACAATCTCCCCCACCCCCGCCCCAGGGCAGAGCAGAGGAGGGGCCAGGGCCAGGGAGGTGTCTGGGTGACCCTCTGGCTTCTTGCTGGCTTGGGATTGTAGATGCTGCGTTGACTCTGTGGGAACTGAGCAAAGCGGGGTGGGTGGGGGTGCTTCTGATCTTGGGGTGTCATTTCCCACGCAGAAGCAGCGTGCACCTGCCCTGCTGCCCGGATCTGAGGCAGACACAATCAGGCCTTGTATTATCTCTTAGGTCTTATGACATTTCCAGGTGGATAGAGAGAAAGTCAGAAGGCTCAGGCCTAATGACTCTCACAAAGAAAATCAGAGAGGCTTCTGCGAGGAGGAAAAGAAAGGAAAACCTTGTGGAGAGGAGGAGAGGAGCTGGTGGAGGGTCTGCTCTCAGCCCCCCGCTGCTCTGTGGGTGCGGGGTGGGGGGATGTAAGGGAGGGGTGGAGATGGTGCCTCCCTCCTCTGTGATCTCAGGAGAAACGTTTCAAGCCAAAGCCAGCAAAGGTCATGGAGCCTGTGAACCTGCCAGCAAACCCCATTCCTATTGTGTGCATGGGGCCAGCACACCTTCCATAAAACAATGCTTTAAACAGCCTCATCTAAGCCATTTTACATGCGTGTGTGTGCACACTCGTGCAGGCCCTGGAGCTTGAACTCAGAGCCTACGCTCTGTCTCTGAGCTTTTGTATTCCACGTGGGTGCTCTCCCACTTGAACCACAGCTCCACTTCTGCCTTTTGGGTAGTTCATGGGAGTTAAGAGTCTGATGGACTTTCTTGCCTGGGGCTGGCTTGAAAGCACTATGCTCAGATCTCGAGCTACTGCACCCAGCTATTAGCTACTATTCAGGTGAGGTGTTTCAAATGTCCATGTCCACAGAAATCCTCAGACACACACAATGGGATCAAGCTTTCCTTGGAATCTGCTTTATTCTCTCTCTCTCTCTCCTCCCCTCCTTCCTCTCCCTCTCCCTTTGTGCAGCATTGGACTTTATGCGCCCTGCCACCACCGAAGGCCTTCAATACATGTAAGCTGAATTGACTTCATCAAATATTTATGACGCCATCCACATTTAATTATACAGTTTTGCTAGAGTAGGAATTCTACTCTAATAGTTTGACACCAAGTCAAGTTCTGCAGGCTAGCCTTTATTTTGCTTAAATGACTGCAAAGAGCTCAAAAACTGTGAACTCTGATGCTATTCACATATGTTGTGAAATAGAGCTAGGCCGGCTAGCTCTCACTTTATGTAACTCACCGCTGTGGAGTTGAGCTAAAGGAATATTCCAATTTGGGTTTCAACTAGCCTTCGCCACTATCAAACAGCGTTTGTCAGGACTTCTGCGCAGACGGAGAGCAAAATAAGTGGGTGAACAAGGGAGACGGGGAGAGGTGGAGAAGAGGAAGAGGAAGGAGGAGGGGGAAGGAAAAAAGGAAGGAAACAGGAGGAAGAAGAAAGGAAGGATGGAAGGTGGGGAAGGCTAAGATGAATGAAGGCCCGCTGATGGAGCATTACCTGGATAACAGAGTGCAGGGGAGGAAGGAAAAGACCCAATTAACTTTTGAAAACAGTATTTGGACTGTCATAGCCCTCAGGCTAAAATCAAACAGAACTCGAAATAAATATTGAATTCTAATTAGTAGGTCTCTTGATTTCTCGGAGACCAAAGCACGCAGTTCTTTTGAAAGCTCTTTTCTAAACAGTCCAAGTATTTATTGTGGATAAGGAAAGGTAAGTTTCTTCTTGACAGGAAAAACAAAAAAAGGTTAAAAATGTAGAAATGAGTCATGATAAAAGAGGATCTGGAATATGGATTATCTTTCCTGTCTTTCTTCCTTCTTCCTTCCTGGTACCAGGAAGGACTTGAACTCGAGGCCTTCCCACCCTCACTCGGCTTTCTTGATCATGACCCGCGCTCTATCACTTGAGCCACACCTCTAGTTCAGCTTTGGCTAGTTAATTGCAGATGGAGTTTTATGGACTCTTTTACCCAGATTGCCTTTGAACTGTGGTTCTCCACATCTCAGCTTCCTGAGTAGCTGGGATAACGGGCATGAGCTACTGGGCCTGAGTGAATCCTACCGACCTCATGGCTGACCCACAACTGTGTGCATGAGATGTGCCCTGCCCTCCAGGGTCACCCCTGGAGCTGACCCCAGCCCGGACCATGTCCCCAGCCTCACACCAAGCCACACTGTCACAAGGGCTGCCAGCCAAGGCTGAGGCCCGTGGCTTCCTACCCCACCCCTTTCCTTCTCCATTTAAGTGACAAGAAATCCAATTACAGCCTGGCTGATGGAAGCTGTGGGCTTTAAGGTGACTTTGTCTACTCCACAGCGAGGCCGCCACCCCGCTCCAGAAGGGGGGTGTACCTCAGGCCTCTTCTTTCCACATGGTCTGTGTGGTCTGCCTATGGCTGTGGCACCTCTCGAAAGCTGTCCATTTACCTCACCTCACACCTGTGTGGGGTTAGAAGTGACTTCTGCGATCAATGTGGAATACTAATAAATGAGGGAGGGGGACACGAAAACCCAAAGTTGAGCATCCTCAGCCAGCAAGGAAATGCAGACCAAAACAACACCGAGATGCCAGCCCACTCCAATCAGTTCTGAAGAGAATGGACCACAACAAATGCCCGCCAGGTGTGGGACAGGGGCTCAAACACTGCGAATTAGTGTAGCCACTGTGGAAATCAGTGTGGTGGCTCCTCTGGAAACTTCAAGATGAATCTGTCTTACAACCCTGCCACGCCACTCAGGGGCATGTAGCCAAAGGGGAGGAAACTGCACAGACATGGGTGTCTGCCACTGCCCGGGTGAGATCAGCTCTGTCCCCGAAAACCACTGCCATGGTGAGATCAGCTCTGTCCCCAAAAGTTATGCCGGGGAATCAGCCAGACCGCTGACCCCAGGTGGAAGTGGTGTATATACCCGATGGAATATCACACAGCCAGAAAGCGGACAATTCTGCCCTTGTCAGGAAAAAAAAATAATGGATACATGAAATCACAGACCCATCATGTTTTATGAAACAAGCCGGACTCAGACAAATAAACACATTTTCTCTCATATTCAAAAATCTCCATCTTTAAAAAAAAAAAAAAGATCATGAGGGCCGGGAGTTTGGCCTAGTGGTAGAGTGCTTGCCTAGCATGCACAAAGACCCGGGTTCGATTCCTTGGTACCACATATACATAGAAAAAGCCGGAAATGGTGCTGTGGCTCAAGTGGTAGAGCTCTAGCCTTGAGGAAATATAAGGACAGTGCTCAGGTCCTGAGTTCAAGCCCAGGACCAGCAAAAAAAAAAAAAATCATGAAAATAGAAGGAGTCTATCTGGGGCAAGGAAGGGAGGAGGATAAGAGGCAGAAGATGGCAGCAAAGATGATGAACGTCTATTATGCATGTGTATGAAAGTGTGTTGGTCTCCACCTGCCTCAGGAAACTGACTCAACAGCACAAATGTCCACTGTGTCCCCAGTACAGGAGAGCTCCACAGAAGATAGTGTCGCCATGTCCCAATCCTCCAGAGCCTGGGATAGCACCTCCCGAGAGCAGGCTCAGAGACAAAGGATGTACGAATGAATGAGTGAATGGGTGAGTGGGTGAGTGAATGAGTGAGTAGATGCACTGGAGAGGAAATAAGTGAGTAGATGAATGCATGAGTGAGTGAGTAAAAGAATGAGTGGAAAGCCGGGCACGATAGCTCACTCCTGTAATCCTAGCTAATCAGGAAGCTGAGATCTGAGGGTTTCAGCTCAAGTGGCTCAAGAGTAGGGTGGTAGCCTTGAGCTGAAGAGCTCTGGGACAGTGCCCAGGCTCAGAGATCAAGCCTCATGAACCGACCAAAAAAAAAAAAATGAGTGAGTGAGTGAATGGAGTGAATGAATGAATGAATGGAGGAGTGAATAAACGATGTGTGACTGAATGAGTGAATAAACAACTACGTGGATGAATGAATGAGTTAAAGAATAGTCATTCTTTAATGAGTTAACGAATAGTCATTCATTCTGAGTGGGTGAGTGAATGAATGAATGAGCACATGAAGATGAGAAATGAATGAGTTAATGGATGAATTCAGTTTTGATTCAGCTTCCAGCCGCCAATGACATCTCTTTTGAACTCAGACAGGCAGTACTGGCGGGTGTGTGTGTGTGTGTGTGTGTGTGTGTGTGTGAAGCACAACCCCGAGCCTGGTCCTGCTCAGACCTGCCTCACAGCACAAGAGGTGCCTCCCCCTGGCCTCTGAGCCTCGCCTTCCCCCCCTGCAGTGGCATCACCACGGACAGCTGAGGGCTGGCACAGTGTCACACTCGCTCCCCACTGGCACCCCTCCACCCTCTCTTTATCCTTTTCTTTCTTCCTGGAATGAATTAGAATCATGCCGGGTCTGAGGTGTGTGGAAAAGCAGTCCAGAAGGGATTTGCTGACGATTAAAATCAGGCAGAACACCAGGCGCACAGCTCACACCTGTAATCCCGGCTACTCTGGAGGTGGAGAGTGGAAGGGTCTCAATTTGAAGCCAGTCTGAACAGAGACGTGACCCCCCTCCCACTCCCCAGATCTGAGCGTGATGGGCAAAGCTGTAATCCCGGAGGCACCCACAGGAGGATCAAAGTCCAGAGCCAACGGTACCAAGAAGAAACACAGGGGTCCTCCCAGATGGGAACCCCCCTTTCTCTCACTCAGCCTTTCCAAAGGTGCCCCTCGCTGCAGCTCAGGCCAAGGACAAGCATATGGTGGATGTGAAAAGCAGATTATTGGCTGGTCATGGTGGTTCATGCCTGCAGACCCAGCCCTGGGGAGGCAGAGGCTGGAGGATGGTGAGTTTGAGGCCGGCCTGGGCCACATAGTGAGGCCCTGCCTTAAAAGAGAAAGAAAGGAAACCAGATCTGGTTGCCAGCCAAGGGCACATAGGAAGGGACACGCCAGAGACTTGTCCTTTCATCTTGCTTCAAGTTTCTCCTTACTACCAATGAACCCACTGTCGTGACTGAGTGAGGGCGCGAACACTCCCAAACTCATTCCCCACAGAAAGCCACAATTTGTGTGAGGGTTTTAGCTGTCCTGGGAGTTGAACTCAGGACCCTGCACTTGTTAGGAAGGGATTGAACCACTGAGCCTCTCCCCCACCCCAGCTAGGTGGTTATTTTTGCTTCTGCTTATATTTCAAATCGATTTGCTAATCTTTACCCGAGCTTCCGATGCACTCTCTGCTCCTGTCTCCTGAGTGACTAGGATTGAAGGCGTGCATTACCACATCTGGCCTGGAAACAAAACAACAACAACAACAAAACCTTTTTTTTTTTTTTTTTTGCCAGTCCTGGGCTTGAGCTCAGGGCCTGAGCACTGTCCTTGGACTTTCTCAAGGCTAGAGCTCTACCACTTGAGCCTCGGCACCACTTCCAGCTTTATTCTATGTATGTGGTACCAAGGAATTGAACCCAGGTCTTTGTGCATGCTAGGCAAGCACTCTACCCCTAGGCCAAACTCCCGGCCCCCCCAAAAAACCTTTTTAATACACTATTTTGCTTAGGGATATGGGATAGAGAAAATGAGTTCTGCTCTGTTTTTCAAGTTTTGTTTTATTTCCTGTTTGTTTTTTAGACTCTTGTCTTTCTTTGGTGACAAGATTTGTTCCTAATGGTACTCATACGTCTTTCACACAGGGGCAGAGTCTGAAGGTGGAAAGAAATGAAGACATCGTGCTGTGGAGACAGAAGCCTTGAGAAAGTTTTCATGCAAACCAAAGGTCTCCTCCCTGGTCCTTTAGAATTGGGACAAAGCAAGTTCCCTAGGCCACCATTTATTAGGATAATTGCTCCAAGGTTTAGCAGGGACAGAAAAGGACAAGACAGCTTAGGGCCCGCTTATTAAATGACACAGGGACAGCCTTCCTGGAGAAAAAGGACAAATGTCAATTAGCAGAAAAGTCTAAAGACCAGCCAGAAAGGTCTCCAAGCAAATGTGATGCACCACGCAGGTGCCTATGTTACTTTGCTTTTGGCTTCTCACAAATTAGCTGACCTAAAAATATATGTAAATGTAAATAAGCTCTGAGTAACACACCTTCCCCAGCAATTAGTGCTTCCGAGAACTGTGACTTCCTTCCTTCCTATTCAGGGTGGTAGGTTTGTTAGGCCAGCTAGCACTTGAGCCCTGCAGGGCCCCAGAGACACGCCCACAACCCAAGCCACGCCCCCAGCAAGAGCCTCGCCCCACACCCAAAGCCACACCCACCACAGGAGTCCAACCTGTCATCTGAGCCCTGCCCATTAAATGGGCCACACCCCCTAAGCCCTGTCAGATTTCAGATAGTGACATACTTTCCCCTGGTTGGGGCCTCAGACCCCAATCCTCATACTTCTGCTCCCTGAGTACCCTTACCATGCCCAGTTTAAGAACTCTGACACTTTTGTTTTGTTTTAGTTGGTAGCAGGGTTTGAAATCAGGAGTCTCTCTCTACCCAGGTTGGTGCTTGAGCCATACTTCCAGCTCTGCTTTTTATTGCATAATTAGAGATGAGAGTCTTAGGGACTTTCCTCTCTGGGCTGGCTTTGAACTTGGATCCTCAGATCTCAGCCTCCTGCGTAGCTGGTGTGAGCCACTCATGGCTGGCAGAATTGTGATGTTCTTAGTTAAGCCAGGGCTACGGCTGTAGGGGTTGGAGATAGCCCTGCTTTCTCTGCTCCCCACCCCAAGGTGCCTGGCACGTAAGGAGGTTACAGATGAGCAGTCTCACCCTCGTGGGCTCCTGTATGGATATCTGGTCTCCATTTCCCAATTCTGTTGTTTCAGCCCATCTTCTAAAAGTAGCTGTGTAACCCCGGCCAGGACTACAGACATGACAACTGCTGGTGGCTCAAATATGCCTGCCTAGCAAGCACAAGGCCTTGAGTTCAAACCCCAGGACTAAAAAAATAAAGGGACAGTCCTTGATTTCCCTCCCTTGCTGACCTCCTCTCTCTCCCCCAGGCCACTGGTGGAGCCATTCTCTTGCCTGGGGGCAGAGGGGTTCCCAGCTGGTCACCATGGGAACCAAGGCTAATTAGTGAACCTGGATTTCCACTCAGAGGTGGATGACATGTCTCAGCAGGGACCCTGAAATAGCTGTTGCTGGCTGTGTGATTTCCTGAAATGAAAAATACGGTTGTCTGTGCCCCCCGCTCCCACCCGCTGCCCGGGGCTTCCTTCCACTTGTTGACAGGGTGTTTCTCAGGGGTGCTGCAATCTCCCACCCAGGGCTCTGTATAGACAGTCAGGAGGCAGGACACTGGGAACTGTCAGAAACATAGGAAAGCAAAACCCTCAGGACTGAAAAAGAGGACCAGAGAGGATAAGAGAGACAGAAACAACTCCACACCCCCCCCCCAGGCAGAAAACCATATGGCATGCAGAAACACTGTGGAGCACTGCTCTTCACTCATCCATTTATTAAGCATCCATCCACCCATCCACCATCCCATCTAGCCTCTCATGTAACCATCCATCCATCCATCCTTCCATTCATCCATCACCTATCCACTCATCTATCGACCCTTCATCCATCCATCCATCCATCCATCCATCCATCCATCCATTCTTCTACCTATCCACTCTTTCATCCATCCATCCATCCATCCATCCATCTACTCATCCATCTATCCATCCTTCCATTCATCCATCACCTATCCACTCATCTATCTAACCTTCATCCATCCATCCATTCTTCTACCTATCCACTCTTTCATCCATCCATCCATCCATCCATTCTTCTACCTATCCACTCTTTCATCCATCCATCCATCCATCCATCTACTCATCCATCTATCCATCCTTCCATTCATCCATCACCTATCCACTCATCTATCTAACCTTCATCCATCCATCCATTCTTCTACCTATCCACTCTTTCATCCATCCATCCATCCATCCATCCATCCATTCTTCTACCTATCCACTCTTTCATCCATCCATCTATCCACTCATCCATCTATCCATCCTTCCATTCATCCATCACCTATCCATTCATCTATTGACCCTTCATCCATCCATCTATCCATCCATCCATCCATTCTTCTACCTATCCACTCTTCCATTCATCCATCCGTCCAACTATCTATTCATCCATCTATCCATCCTTCCATTCATCCATCACCTATCCACTCATCTATCTAACCTTCATCCATCCACCCATTCTTCTACCTATCCACTCTTTCATCCATCCATCCATCCATCCATCCAGTCATTTACTCAGCCATCCAACTATCTACCCAACTATTCATCTAACCATCCACCCACGAATATCTACATCCATTCATCCACCTACTTGCCTATTTATCTATATGTCCACAATCCATTCATTTACCCATTCATCCATTCACTCATCCATCTATTCATTCATTGACCCAACCATCCTTCCATTCATCTGTCCACCCATGAATTCACTGTTCACCATCCAGCCATCTACCCACCCACTCACCCATGCATCTGCTCTTCCATTCATCATCCACTCGTTTATAGGTACTCCATAAACAAGCATTTATAGGGTACCTGTCATGTTTAGACACCCCAATTCTGTGCAGTGCTGGGGACTGAATTCAGGACCTTGTAAATGTTTATATCTTCTTACTCCATTTCTTCTGTCACAGAGGTCATAGACAGTGAGTAAACATTTGTTGGTTGTGGAGCCTAGGAAATCCAAGATGGAGGTGTGGACACAGGTCAAGAATCTTCTTGCTGTGTCACCCCCAAGGCAGAGCTTAGCCTCAAGTCCTGGGGCTGGACTTCTTGGGACCTAACTGCCTCTCCTTTGGCCGTGCCCCCAAACACCATGGGCAGCATTACACATTACATTTGCAAGCAGGCCATGGTAATTGGCATAATGCAGAGTCCACAGCAGAAAGTTAATTATGCTTCTAAATGACAAAGATGCCAGAGCCTCCAGATCTTTGGCTGTATTACTGGAGCTGTGCACAGGCCCTCTGTTTAGTATTCTTCTGGTAAGATGCCGTGGAAACAGATTCAGAGAGCAAGGCAGAGGTAACTGAATCTTTCATTGCAATAATTCTCAGGTGAACCCCTGAATTTCTCCCCACATCTTTTGGGAGCAGCCTCAGCTGTCAAACCCAAGGCTGGAGCCAGGCCTGTCTTGTTTCTTGGGAATCACAGATGCCACCTGCTAGGACAGCTCCAGAGGTGAGTCCCCCAGTCTGCTGCCACCCTCCTCCTCCCTCCATGGGAAAAGCCTTCATGATGTGTCATTATTTAGCTTTGCTCATTATTTGATTTTCATTCAAACCCCAAATCTTTAAATCAATTTGGACCTGCATCTCATGTTTAAAGCCAGTAGGAAACGGGAAAGCCAATGTCAGCCTCCAGGATCCAGTTCTCCCTGCATGGCAAGAACCAAGGCACTCTCCCCAGGGCAGGGTGGGGCGGGGCTGTCCTCGATTTGCTGGTCCACCAGCAACCATCCTCTCCCCTCCAGTGATTGTGTGCGTTTATTACATGAGTAAAACACCTGAGCCTGGACCAAGTGACTCATGCCTGGAATCCCAGCTTCCTCCAGAGGCAGAGATAGGAAAATCAATATCCAGGGCCACCTTGGGGTAAAAAGTTATTGACACTTCATTTCAAGAAAACAAGCCTGAAGCAGGGCACGGTGGCTCACACCTGTAATCCTAAGGGCTCCTCAGGAGGCTGAGATCTGAGGATGGAGGTTCAAAGCCAGCCTGGCACTATAAACCCAGGAAACTCTTATCTCCAATTAATCACTAGAAAATGGGAAGTGGTGCTGTGGCTCAAGGAGTAGGGCAGTAGCCTTGAGCTGAAGAGCTCAGGGACAGCGCCCAGGCCCAGAGTTCAAGCCCCAAGACCCACAAAAACAAAAACAAACAACAAACAAACAACCAACCAACAAACAAACAAGCCTGAGCCAAGCGCCAGTGGCTCATGTCTGTAATCCTGGCTACTCAGAAGACTGAGGTTTGAGGATCTTGGTTCGAAGCCAGCCCAGGCAGGAAAAAATCTGAGAGACTCTCATTAACCACACAAAGCTGGAAGTAGAGTTGTAATTCAAATAGTAGAGCACTAGTTTGGAGCAAAAAAGCTCAGGGACAGTGGCCAGGCCCTTAGTTCCAACTGCAGAATCAGCATAGATACCCCCAAATAATACCAAGGCAGCTCTAGCATGATGGCGTACCTTAATCCCAGCTATGAAGGAGACTGTCAGGCAGAGGCTGGCCTGGACAAAATCATGAGATGTGAGTCTGAAAAAAAGAAAAAGAAATAAATAACTGAGGGGCTGGGAGTTTGGCCTAATGGTTAAAGTGCTTGCCTAGCATGCACGAAGACCCGGGTTCGATTCCTCGGCACCACATACATAGCAAAAAGCCGGAAGTGGTGCTGAGGCTCAAGTGGTAGAGCTCTAGCCTTGAGAAAGTCCAAGGACAGTGCTCAGGCCCTGAGCTCAAGCCCAGGACTGGCAAAAAAAAAAAAAAAAAAAAAAAAAGAAATAAATAACTGAAGCATGGTCCAAGTGGTGCAGCTCCTGAGTTCAAATCTAAGACAAACAACAACAACAAAAGTGTGGTTGTTTTCCTGTCACCCCCTTAGCTCACCACGGAAAGGAAGATGGGAGGAGAAAATGCATGCTGTGTTTCAGGACATTTCCTCAAGCTGACAGGATGTGTCTTCCGCTCCCTCGTCCCCAGCCCTGGCTGCGCCCCCACTGCGTCTCTGCCATGGGCTCCCCTGGACGTAGGCTGCTCCAAGTGCCTGCCCAGCTCTCCTGGCACCTCCCTGAGGAGCCATTACCAGCTTCTTGGCCATTTGCACTCACAGCCTGATATCACATCTCATCAGTGACCAGCCAGCAGTTCCAGGAAGCCGGGAGGAGCCACACCCCAGCAGGGCTGGAGCGCCCCGTCCTTCCCTAGGCAGGCAGGGACGCTAGTTGTGGGAAATGGCTGGCTTTCCTGTTATCAGATATTTGCTTTTCCACTCTGTGGAATAACACTTTTTTTTTTTTTAATACTGGCTGGGGTTCCATTCAAATAGTAACAGACAGAAGGCGCCATGGCAGGGGAAGACTCAGGAAAAGTTCGCTGGTGGCCATGCCCAGGGTGGGGTGAACAGACAGGAAGGCTTTGGGTCCCCAGCAACCCTACTTGGGCCTGAGCTCCTCTGTCTGTGCAGATAAGCAAGGCGTTCACAGGAAAGGCTATAGGTGCAGAGGTCCCCGCCACCCAGGACACCCCAGAAACACTGTCAAGCTGCGTATGGTGGCTCACGCCTGAAATCCCAGCTACTCGGAAAGTGGAGGTAAGAGAATCATAGGCAGAGATTGGTTCCCTATCATCTGATAAAAGCAAGCTGAAAACAAAAGGAGCTAGGCCATGGCAAAGGGGAGGAGGGGAGGGGAGCGGAGGGCATAGAGAGACATTTCTGTAGGAAGCTTGAAGAGGAAAGATAAACTCACCCAATACGACCAGCTTCCTTTGGGGGGACAAGGCAAAAGATTTCCTGAACAATGATTTATGGGGTGAGCTGTCTGGGCAGGTGTCAGGAGAGAGGCCAGCCGAGAGGGCTCACCTCAAAGGCTTTCTTGTTCAAAAACACACGCATCAGGCTCCTGCCACATGCAGGCAACATGGCAGGCCTGACTTAAGGCAGACCAAATCCCTGCCTGCCTGGAATTTTCAATCTCGGCTGACACTCAGGCGCAGGCCGAGGGAGCATGGGCGGTTTGGTTTGGTTTGGTGCTTTGTGTGTGTGTGTGTGTGTGTAAGACAAGGGCTTCCTGTGCAGTCCAGGTTGGCCTTAAACTCAGTCCCCGAGTGCTGGGATTACAGGTATGCACTACCACAGCGGGTGCAAGGTGTGTGTTTTATTTCAGCTAGCAGCGTAAAGATCCCTGACTTGCACCCCACACTTTCCTTCTGCCTCTACAGCACCCCCGGGGCGGGTGTATGGAACATTCCAGACACAACTCCTCCCCCCGCCAGTGACCCATACACATGCCTCGCACTGCCAAAGCCCAGCTGGGTGGCACCCATCCCGCACTGCTTTGACATTGCCCTTATTCTGCTTTTTGTTTTTGGTGATCGCATACCTGGTAGCCTCATAAAAGAGCAGATCTTTGTGGATGCTGTGGTGATAAAACTCTCAGATCTCAGCAGAGCTCAACAGCCATTCTGCTGCTAGAACCTGCCAGGAAGCCCCCCCTGCCCCCAATTCTCACACCTCCCAAACCTTCAACCCAAACCCTGGCAGCCCTAAGACTTCGGGGACAAGATGGAGCCTTTGCTCCCCTCGGTCTGTGCATGGGTGGGGGCGGGAAGGTGTTTCTTCTTTTTTCCTTTGGTTTTTTTGTGTGTGGTCCCTCATGGGATTTGAACTAAGGGCCTGGGCTCTGTCCCTGCACTTTTTTGCGCAAGGCTCTTCCACTTGGAGCCCCAGGCTCACTTCCCGTTTTCTGGTGCTTCACTGGAGATGAGAGTCTCATGGACTTTCCTGCCCAGCTCTGGCTTCTAACCAAGATCCTTAGACCCCAGCCTCCCGAGTCGTCAGGATTACAGGTGGCTGCACTGGTGCCAGGCTGAGGCTGGGTTTTTCCTTTTCCATCTCTCTTAAGGATTCCATTGCCCACCTATGCCCAGAATCTCCACATTCCTCCCAGAGTGACCGGCCCTCCCAGGAGGTGAAGCTGCTGTCCTCATGCCCAGAGCCCTGGGACGTGCAGGACTTGACAGGAGCTCTTGGGCGCCTGCGCTTCGAGCCATCAATCAAAAGACTCGAATTGAATTGGCCTGCAGTGAATTGGACCCTGGCTGATCTGACACTATTAAAACTCGATAGGGTTTTTCCACATCTGCCCCTCAGGGGTTTAGGGGAGGGGGGACCTCCTCACACCGCCCCATGCCACGCTATGGAATGTCTTCTCTTTCCTGTGTCAAATGGAAGACTTCATGTCTTCCCTGGCTGCACATCTCACTTGGACCTGAGCAGAGCAAGTTATCTGGGCACAAGGAGTTCCTGGAACTCGGCAGAAACCCACACTCAAAATCAATCACCATAGCAGGCGCAAGATGGCCTGAAGGAACAGGCCGCTGGCTCAGCCTTATTTCACCCACAGAAGCGTCTACACGAACACCTCATTTCCTCTCCCCAGTCAGCTCAGGTTGGGGTTCCCAGTCCCCAAGAACCAGCCTGGGAAACTGAGGTAAGAGAGGGGGCGATGTCAGAGGATGAGAAGCTGGAGAGAAAGGACTGGTTGTTGGGGAGAGGGGGTGTAAGGGTCTGGGGTGCATGAACCCCTACTGTTGGCTACTTAGAAAAAAGAACTGTTGGGCACCACTGGCTTATTTCTGTACCCTTAGGTTCTCAGGAGGCTGAGGTCTGAGGATCTTGGTTCAAATCCAGCCGGGGTAGAAGAGTCCCTGTGAGACTCTTATCACCAATAAACCACTCTGAAACCAGAAGTGGTGCTGTGGCTCAAGTGGAGGAGTGCTGGCCTTGAGCAAAAGAAGCTCAGGACCAGTGCCCAGGCTTTCAGTTCAAGCCCCTGGACTGGAAAAGAAAGAAGAAAGAGGGTAGAGGGAGGAAAGGAGGGAGGAGGAAAAGAAAGAAAAAAAGAACAGAAATGGGGCCGGGAGTTTGGCCTAGTGGTACAGTGCTTGCCTAGTATGCACAAAGACCCAGGTTCCATTTTCTGGTACCACATAGAGAAAACACCGGAAGTGGTGCTGCGGCTCAAGTGGTAGAGCTCTAGCCTTGAGAAAGCCCAAGGACAGTGCTCAGGTCCTGAGTTCAAGCCCCAGGACTGGGGAAAAAAAAATTGGTGAGACCCTATGTCAAAAAAAAAAAAAAACCAAGCCGGGCATGGTGGTACCTTCCTATGACCCCAGCTACACCACAGGCAGAGGTAGAAGGATCGCTACCCAAGGCCAGGTAGCCCTGGTGAGACCCTATAAAGAAATGAACCAAAAGCAAATAGGCTTTGTGGGGGGAAGGGTGTGTGGGGGGTAGAACAGTGCAAAGTCCTGATTCAAGTCTCAGAGCCACCACCACCACAAAGCTTCAATGCCAGCACTCCTTCATGCTGGCATAGTGTTCCTGACTCTCCCTGAGTCTCCAGACCGCCAAACACCTCCTATGCCTGGAAAAAACAATTTGTCCTGGCTGAATTTGTTCCAGTGTGCTTCTTGAAATGAAATAGCAGAATAATGAGAGAGGCTTATTGGAACTTGGGGGGCCATGAATCTGTTGGGCTGGAGTGGGAAAGCCGCAAACCCGGGCTCTCCCCGGGCCCTGCCTTCTCTTGGGCCCCATGAGGATGTATTACTGTAGCTGAGACCTCGGGAGCTTGAGCAGAGAGAGGTAATTGCAGATAGCCCTCCCTCCAAAAAGCACACTGTCCACTTTTCTTGGAGGAAAAGAAAAAAAAAAAAACTGAACTAAACAAAAATCCTCAAATTAAAAAAAGAGGGAGAGAGAGTTGTAATCTTTGCTTAGAAATGGAAGAATGCCAAGCGTGGTGGTACACGCCTGTAGTCTCAGCCACTCAAAAAGGCAGAGAGGCAGGAGGATTGTGAGTTGGAGGCCAGCCCAGGAGAAAAGTAGTAAGACTCTGTCTTAAAAACAAAAACAAATATAAAAGAGAAAAATGTTAAAAAAAAAAAAAAAAAAAAAAAAGAAAGGACTTGTGAGGCTATGCTTCAAAGCCTCCAGCTCCACACACACACACAGTGTAGGAAAAAAAATGTGGGGGCAAGTTGGGGGTGTGTGTGATAGCTCTATCACGAATCATATTAATACTGCTCTAAAATTACATTTGACCCCCGCAAAGGAGCCCATCCAACCCGCACTCAAGAGCGTGATTCAGCCTTTCCCTGTGCCAAGTGTCGTGGTTTTTTTTTTTTCTTTTTTCTTTTTCTTTTCCTCTCTTTCTCTCTCACACCCTGCAACACAGAGAGGTATTTATATCCCGACCAATGTGAACACGCTCCGGGTGTGAGTGGGTTGTTTATTTTAAAGACTAGACGACAGTAAGAATAATCCTGCTTGTTCTCTGGGGCTGGAGGGGAGTTAGAACGCTGAGAGAACATGATGTGGCCTCTGGGAGGTGTGCTGAGGGGAGAGGGCAGCCACTTTGGCGCAAGGACTTACATGGAATGTTCCAGAATTGTGGCCGTGTTTCTGCATTGGTGGGGTGACCGTGGATAACTACACTGAAGGTTCATGCTGTCTCCCCACATTCCCCACAGCTGTCACTGTCGACTTGATTTGGATTGAGAGATACCCAGAAGATTTGCAAAGCATACTTCTGTCAATGGCTGATCCATTGATGGATTTGAAGTGTGTGTGTGTGTGTGTGTGTGCTGGACCTTGAACTCAGGACCAGAGAGCTGTCTCTAAACTTTTTTTTTTTCCCTGGTGGTGGGGTTTGAACTCTGGGACTGGATGCTGTCCCTGAGCTCTTCAGCTCAAGGCTACTGCCTTACCCCTTGAGCCATAGCACCACTTCCAGTTTTCTAGTGGTTAACTGGAGATAAGAGGCTCAAGGTCTTTAGTGCCCCAGCTGGCTTTGAACCATGATCCTCAGATCTCAGCTTCCTGAGTAGCTAGGATTATAGGTGTGAGCCACTTTTTTCTTTTTCTTTTATTTTTAATGCTCAAGTCTGGTGCTACTTGAGTTGCAGCTCCTATTCCAGCTTTTTGATGGTTAGTTGTGGATAAGAGTCCATTGTAAGCCTGGCGTGGTGGCTCATGCCTGTAATCCTAGGTACTCTGGAGGCTGAGATCGGAAGATGAAGGTTCAAAGACAGCCCGGGCACAAAAGGACCTGAGGCTCTTATCTCCATTTAACCTCTAGGAAAATGGGAAGTGGGGCTTGGCTCAAGGGTAGGGCAGTAGCTTTGAGCTGAAGAGCTCAGGGACAAAGCTCAGGCCGAGTTCAAGACCCATTACCCCCTCCCCCCCAAAAAAGAGTCCATTGTAGACTGTCCTGCCCAAGGTGGCTTAAACCACGGTCCTCAGAATTAGTTCCTGAGTGGCCTGGATTACAGGTGTGAGCTCCAGCACGAGGCCTGGATTCAGATTCTTAATAAAGTTTCGGGAAGGTGTGGCTCGGGAAGGTGTGGCTTACTTGGGGGAGGGAGTCCCTGGGGCTGCGCTTCTGAAGGGCTTCTCTGGGCCTCTTCCTCTTCACCTTCTCTCTCGATTTCCTGCCCGGCACCGTTTCCACCATCATATGAGGTCTATCTCGCCTCTGGCCCCAAATGCTGGCCTCTGACTCCAGGAGACTGAGTAAACCTTTCCCCGCGTCAGTAGAGGTCAATAGGTGTTTGTCACCACGAAGAAAGGCTGGTGAAGTTTTTATTTCTGTCTCGTGATTTGTGACTGGAGGCCAGCTCAGGAACGAGGAGAGTTGCAGAGACTCCATCTCAACCAGTGGCTGGGCGTGGTCGCACACACCTGTCATGCCAGCTTCTGGGAAGCACGGTAGTGGGGTGCATGCAGCAGTGAACACCTGTGATCCCCCAGCAACCCTTCCCAGGTCCACCCCACAGAAACAAAGTGCAAACTCTGTCAGAGTTCCCAAAGGACACGGATATGGATATGGCCTCCTGACCCACCGACTGGAACTGCCACGTGCTACATCCAGATGGTTAATCAGGGAACTGTTGGGGGTTACATTCATATGGTAAATCTCAGATCAATTGAACAGGACAAGGCCAAAAAACAATAAGACAATCAAACAATTATCTGATGCAAATCAAAGTACAGTTTGATTCCACTCTGGCTCCCAACAACCGACCACAGACCACAGGCCACACAACCCACCAAACGACCAGGAAAGCTCTCAGGATGGCAGATTCGGTGACAGGACGGGGGCCTGGGAGTGGCCAGTCTGCACAACAGGGGCAGCAGGTGGGCCTCTTTCCCTCCCGTGAGTGCAATGGGTGGCTCAGAGAAGGAACTTCCCAGAGGCCAGGGCGAGCCTAAGGATGCAGAGAGCAAAAGCACTAACCTGCCCTGGTGTGAGCAACCAATGGGATCCTCAGAGCAGGGCCGGGACGGGTCACAGGGCGGGGCCTCGGCAGAAGGCTGATGGTGTTGGCCACGCTATTGGACAGTCCCTAAAAGGCCCTCCCCTCCTCCCTTGCACCTGACAGCAGATACACAAAGCAACCTGAAGCCCTGGGGCACCAGGCCCAAGCCTTGTAGAGACTGGGTCCTAGAGTGATCATTAAAATATGATTTAGGAGGGGAAAAAAAAACCAACAAAACTCAGATAGGATCTAAACAAATGCACGGGATGGCTGCTCTTTATAAGATTCCCCGGAGGAAACCAAGGCATCCCAGGGTTTCAGCATGAGCTCCAAGGGGAATGTTCCAGCTCCACTCATTTGCTTGTAGACAGTGGGGCAGAGCTCGCCGTGCCCTCTGGGAAGGGCCAGCCCTGGTCAGCAGAGGAGAGAGCTTCAGTCCAGGGACATACGGAAGGACAGGGGTTAAAATGGCAAACTGAGGAACTGCCAGCCACTGCCCTGAGTGACTTCTGATTTAACTGCACCACACCGGCACAGGCGTTCTCCCCTCCCATTGTGTCAGAGAGGAAGATCAAGGCTTAGGAGACATACGGTAGCCAGGCTTGATGATCACACTGTAACCCCAGCAGAGGCAGGATAGGAAGAAGGAAAAGAGGGAGGGAGGGAGGGAGAGAGGGAGGGAGGGAGGAAGGAGGGTAGGGGAGAGAAGAAGACACTGGTAGCTCTCACCTGTCACCTGAGCAATTCAGGGAGTTTGACATTGGGAAGAGAGTGGTTCCAGGCTCTGCAAAGACAGACCCTGTCTCAAAAGCAGAATACATTGCTTCACATCTATAATCCTAGCTGCTCAGGAGGCTGAGACCTGAGCCAGTCTAAGCATGCAAAGTCTGTGAGACTCATCAAAAGGCAACATTACCAACAAAACACAACAACAACTAAAGCAGAAGACAAAAGTGCTGGGGGTGATGTGGCTTAAGGGAAAAACCCCCCTTGCCTTACATGCAGGAAGCTCTGAGTTCAAACCCAACTACTCCCATCCATATCCTATAATCAATTTTTACATAAGGGACAAAAACCTAGCATAGCCTGCAACTGTGACCCCGGAGGTGGGAATTAGGGAGAGATCTTGACAGGAGATTCTAGCAACAGAGAGAAAGCAGGAGAAGGAGGGGAGAGGCTGAGAGAGCAGGGTCTCTGTCACTTCTTGTCTCTGTCTTTGTCCCCATGTTGGACAGCAGAATGCAGATGGGACCAGGAGAGCAATGAGCCGGGACAGAGGCTCATCCCAGCAGCATGCAACTCAATAAGGCTGTGATTGAATTAGTCTCTCAGGGCCTGTTGCTTTGGCATGAAAGTTGGGGACAGGCTGGCGGCGGTAGCAGCCGGAAAAAGCCAAAAAAAATGACAAAAAAAAAAAAAAAAGCTTAACTCAGTCAACTACCACAAAAAGGCCTTGCACAAAAGAGAATTAACTCATTCCAGACTTCTTAGAGGCCACAGACTTCAGAACCCCATTAGCAGATGATGGGTGGCCAAATATGGTAGCACATATCTGTAACGCCCAACACCCAGAAGGTAGAAGCAGGACAATCACAGGTTCAAAGCCAACCTGGACTATTTCTCCAGAAAAATTTAATAAAAGCCCCCAGGACTGGGTTCTTTCTGGGGGCCATGGGGAAAACTCTGTCTCCTTGGCTCAGGGATGGATGGCTTCTCTCTTTTTTGTGTCTCTTTTCTGTTGTTATTTTGTGGTAGTACTGGAGTTTGAACTCAGGACTTCTCACTTGCTAGGCAGGTGCTCTACCCTAGGAGGCAGACCCCAAAGTCTCCCCCAAGACAGACTCAGTATCTGTGTGCTGTAAAATAGGCTTGGGATGGGGCAAGGACAGAGTGGAGGTGAGCCTGACCTGGCTCTGCTTGCGCTTCCACCTCTGGTGCCTTGTGCTGCCCTCTGCTGGCAGTCCAGGGTAAACGCTCCTCAGGGTAAATTGGAGAACTTCATGACATGCTGTCTCCAAGACTAGACCAGAAAATCCAGCAAGAAGTGAAGACTTTAACTTCTCACCTTGACTCCAATTTAGGATCCTGGAATGCCCTGGATAGCTGGTTCCACCTGCCAGCCTCTGCCAGGAGGCCCTAAGCTCAAGGATCTAATGGTCTAGGAGGAAGTGGGGAGGGATGGAATCCACAGAGGCTCAGGCCACATCCTGGAGAAGACTCTGAATAGGTAACTAAAGCTCACTGCACACGGCACAGCCAGAAAAAAAGCTAGTCTGGAACAAAAAGCCTAGTTTCCTTCAAAGGAACTAAATTAAGGCTGGGCATGGTGGCTGACACCTGTAAGTTCAGCACTCAACAGGCAGAGGTAGCTAGGATCGCTCTGTGTGAGGCTGGCTTGTAAGTTTTAGTTTTTATTTTATTTTTTTTGCCAGTCCTGGGCTTGAGCTCAGGGCCTGAGCACTGTCCTTGGACTTTCTCAAGGCTAGAGCTCTACCACTTGAGCCTCAGCACCACTTCCGGCTTTTTTCTATGTATGTGGTACCGAGGAATCGAACCCGGGTCTTCATGCATGCTAGGCAAGCACTTTAACCACTAAGGCCAAACTCCCGGCCCCAAGTTTTCTTTTTTAAACTAAAGAAAAATGTGGGGTGCCTGAATCAAGTGGTAGAGCATGTGTCTAACAAGAGGAGTTCTGACTTCAAAACCTCATTATCGCCAAATTAAAATCTAAAACTTGATGTTAATATCAAAAAATTTAAAAAAACAAGCATACAGAGAATTCTATGAATGTCAGAAGACATGAGACATATTTTCTTAAATCAGCCTGAATTGGGGACTGGGGTGTACATGACTTTTGGGGGTTGTAGAGACAGAGCAAGGGAGAGAGCCCAGCAAACATGGATGCTAGGTGATTGGGTAACTGGTGAGCAGAAGATCCAGCTTCCGAGGCTGGACCACACCAGGAGACCAGAGGCCGGGTTGTACAAAATGCAAGTTCCTGGGGGATTACAGGGAGAACCTGTCTCTGGTGGCAGATGGACCAAAGTCTAACTGTATCCCAAGGGCTGGGAGGCAAGGTGGTGATGGGCCAGGGAAGACAAAGGTGGGCAGTATGCAACTAATTCCTGGCCTTCCCCACAACCAACAGAGATCTCCAAGAAACAACCCCAGCTTGGTTGGCAGCCATTACGTAGCCGCTAAGTCTCCTCATGACTTGTCTTAGGAGAGTGGTGATGTTTGTGAAGGGCCACTCGGGGGACAAGATGGCCATCACAGTTAAGATGGTGACTTCAACCAAGATGACAGGTAAGCCAAGAGGACAGTTGCAACCAACGTGGTGGCCAGAAACAACATGGCACCCAAACCAGTATGGCAGCCGAAACAACATAGCGCCACCCGAAACTAATATGACAGCTACAACCAACACAGTGTCCAAACCAAGATGGTTAGACTGTCATCTTTCTGCTGGATTTCGACAATAGAAAAATAAATTAAAATTCTTTTTTCCCTTTCTTCCTTTCTCTTCTTTCTTCCACAGTCATCAACTGGCCCATGTGTTATGTGCTTTTTAATTTGCTTTTTAAGGCTGGAGACCCTGGGGCACAGGAAGCATGCTCAACTGGATCATCAGACTCCATTTACAGAGCTCAGATTGGATGATAGCATTGTTGACCCCTAGAGGACCAGGGTGGGGCAAACTGGGCAGGAATGGATCCCCTCCCCCAATCACCCACAGCCCTCCCTCCCTGAGACTTCTGTCTTTGGGGACAGCCAGCTGTGACACAGATGGGGATTCTGTGCCACCTGGAATCCTTCTACAGAAGGATACCCCATCAACAGCTCCTCCTGACTTCCAGACCCACAAACACCCAGACTTCCTGTAGAACAATCCACAAAGGCGAAAAGAGCATGTGCAAGGGGACTGGGCACTGCCTCTTGTAAAAACGTCTAAGTGAGGAAATGCAAAGAAACCAATGTGGCAGGGCTGCTGCCTGAATGGCTTCAAGAACCAACATGTATTGTCTGGTTTCTGGAGACCGGAATCTGAATTCCTGAATTCCAGAGACCTGGGAGTCTGGTTTTGTGGGATGTGGGGAAGACTGTCTCCTTGGCTCAGAGATGGATGGCTTCTGTTTTGTGTGTGTGTGTGTTTCTTGTTGTTGTTGTTATTTTGTGGTAGTACTGGAGTTTGAACTCAGGACTTCTCACTCCCTGGGCAGGTGCTCTACCCTGGAAGCCATAGCCCAAAGTCCGTTTCATTTTTGTTCTTTCTTTTTTTAGGTAGGCTCCTGTTTTTGGTTTTGTCAGTTGTGGGACTTGAGCTAAGGGCCTGGGCGCTATCTCTTAGCTTCTCTGCTCAAAGTTAGAACTTTATCACTTTGAGCCACAGCTCCACTTCTGGTTTTCTGGTGGTTTACTGGATATAAGAATCTCTCTCATGGACTTTCCTGCCCTGGCTGGCTTTGAACCATGATCCTCAGGTCTCAGCCTCCTGAGTAGCTAATGCCTGGCTTGGGTTGTGAATTTTTGTGATCCTCCTTCCTACAGCCTCCTGAATAGCTGGGCCCACTGGGGTGTGGTACTATATCTGGCATGGCACTTGAGATAGTGTCTCACTAGCTTTGTGTCTAGGGCTGGCCCCGAATTCCTAGGATTACAGTCCGGAGCTACTACACCGTCTGATTTGTGTCTTTTCCGCACTACTCATGTCTCTGTGTGTTCTTTACTAGAGACACAGGTTAATGATCACTTTTGCAAAGACCCTCTCCAGATAGGGTCATGATTTGAGTTATTGTAGGTTATGCTGCAGTATTCCAATTTGGGGGTGGTGGTGGAGATAAGGGGACCCACACACACTCTCAAGAGAACCCAATGAGAAGACAAATGTAGGGGTGCAATTCACGTACAAATTAAAATCTCAGTAAGTCATTCCTCTTCTTTGAAGGCCACGCTAAAAGGCTCATGTAATTCTGCTGCCTCTTTGGAGAGGTCAGAGGAGAAAATGCTTATGCTGGTAATGCAACAAGACAAAACATCCCTTTGGGTTGGTGACTTGCTTTGTTTGATGTTTGTGTTCCTCAAATAGTTGTGGTGCCACTTTGGTAAGTGGAATTTTTTTTAACTGCACCAGAGAAGTGATTTAAAAGGGAGCTTTGTGACTGTCATCTTGCTACTCAGGAGGCTGAGGTCTGAGCATACGAGTTCAAAGCCAGACCTGGGCAGGAAAAGTCTATGAAACTCTTTCTCCAGTGAATCATCAAAAAGGCAGAAGTGGGGGTGTGGCTGACATGGTAGAATACCAGCCTTGAATAAAGAAGCCAAGCATCCATACTGAAGAAAAAAAAAAAGCAAAGAAAAAGAAAAAGAGGGAGGAAGGGCAGATGGCCTGGCCTTGGGATAACGGTACAGGAGCCTGAAAGTGGAAGGAGAGGGGAGGTGGACAGAGAGCTGGGCACTATTCCAGTGTTGTTTCCCTTCCACGGCCTCCCCACACCCAGAGCCAGAGAGGGGCCTTGTCCCTACCTCAAGCCTGGAAGCTTACAGGCACCCTTGGCTGTAAGGCCAGGATTGTGCTGAACCCTCCCCCTCACAGAGGTCCTATGACAGGTGTTAGGAATAGCTCAGGACTTAGGGGTGTCACATAGGTATAAGGACGCCAACTCAGAAAGGGTCATGTTTACCACTGCAGGAATATGTATCCTCAGCCAAAACCTTGGCAAGCAACATCCAGAGCCAGGCGGGCTGCTCCCTTTTCATCCCTAATCCAGCAGGCCCCACCCCTCTGCTCCCATTGGCTGAGACTCAGGTTCCCAGTCTGCAAAAGGAGGCAGCATCATTAACTCCCCAAGCTTTGAACGTCTTCATGAAAGTGCTCAGGAAAAAGGGTGTGCGTAGCTAACATGCAATTAACAAGGTCAAGCCAGCTAGCCAAAGAGGAACCTTTCAGAAAGATGAGTCTCACAAGATGGACAGAAAAGAAGCAAGTGACTTGGATAGAAAAGACAGCTTCTCTCACACAGGACTTCAAACATGAAACAGATACTCCTTCTCTGGTCCTCAGCGCGCTCCCCTCCCCTGCTACTTTCAGAAGAGACTGTCCAGAATGCTCAAGGCCACCTGGTGCAGCGGGATCTCCTGTATGTATCAAATAACCCCTGCAGGAGGGGGTCAATGTGCCCACCTCCAGCCCCTGATGGGAAGAAGGGAGATCCCTGAAGAAGAGGGAAGCCCCCAACGCCCAGAAGACTTCAGGCCCAGAGGCTCTTTGCTCTGCACAACTGATGACAGCTTCAGAATTGGCCTCACTCACTTCCCCCAGAACCATCCCCACCCCCACCAGAGCTGGGCCTAGACCTGTCAGGGCCTGGCCCATTCCCTCAGAGGCCCCGCCCACTCCATCCACAGCCACACCCACTCCAGAGCTTGCTCATTTCTACCCAGGTCCCACCCCACTCCACCCCAGGCCACGCCTATCCGTTTCTCAAACCTCCCCATGCCTGTCTTGCTGGCTCACAGACATCTCAAGCCATTCAGACTGACTCCAGGCATTTCTGTTCCAAGTTCTGGATTTCTTGCCAGCCCATATTTCTAACCTGGATACAGTTTGGTTCTGTTGCTTCCAATTTTGTCTCTGGCTACACTTTGTCCTTTTTTAGTTCTATTAAAGTCCTAATTAAAACTCTTTGGAGGAAAAAAAACAAAACAAAACAAAACAGATACACATAAAAATAGACCATTGCCAGCACCACTTCCCGTCTGCGGAGCTGTACTGGTGCATTATCCAAGAATCTGGCTGGCTGGATGATGAGGCTGCGTGCCTGAGAGTAGCCAGAGCAGCCTGCCTGGTGCCAGTTCCGTGCCTGTGGGTTGTTGATGCCTGGCGGCATTTGTAGTAATCGATTTAGTCCACAAAGAACTGACCAGAAGAGAAATGAATTGGTGTAGAGAAGCTTAGTGCCTTTTCCCATGGCCAAGCCAGATCTGGAGAACCCCAACTCTACAGACAAGTCTGTTCAGAGGCTAGCCTGATCACCTTGCATGCCTACTAGCTTGCTGTGGGAAGATGGAAATCCCACCAGCATGGTGGGATAGATGCCATAGGCTCAAGTATGGAAAATACTTAGAGATTACTGTTTGGGGGTAGGGAATGGCTCAAAACTTTCGCTTACCTTCAGAAGAGCTGGCCCCCTTTCCCTGGACACCATCGCACAGAAGGGGGCGGGTGGGTAGACAACCACAGGAGAGATGACTGGCTCCTCTCGAGTTGCCCGGGGTTGAACAATTATTTTCAATGTCAGAGGAGGTTTGAGGTGGATGGATTGGTCTGGAACAGCTATAAAGGGAAAGCAGAAAGGTCCAGGCAGACAGTGAGGGGATTATGGTGTGAAGCTCTCTGCAGTCTGTCTGCCCCAGGCAGCGGGGATCTCCGGCCTCACACTATTATTTGGCATCTAGAGACCCGTTAGAAAAGATCTCATGTCGTTCTTATGTCTAAGAAATAAACCAGGGAAAGGATTGAAATAAAAGAATACACCCAAGAGGAAGGGTTATTTCTGAAGAAGAAACTCAAGAAGTTTCTGGAAGATGAGAAAAATGGATGGGATGGTGATGGAAGCAAACACCTAACTATGCTTAAAGCTGTAATTCTGGCCTTGACACTAAATTATTTTATTAGCCAGCTTGCTTGAGCCAGCTGCTCAACTTTAATTAACTTTATTTAGTTTAACTTGATTTACAGGCATGCTGACTCATGCCTGGAATCCCAGCTGCTCTGGAGATGGAGATAGGAAGGATCTGAGTTTGAGGCCATCCCAAACAAAGAATTAGCAAGATCCCATCTCAAGCAATACACTGGCAAGGGTAGTCCATGCCTGCATTCCAGCTTCTCAAGAGGCAGACATAGGAAGATCATTGTCCTGGACAAAGATGCACGATGCTATCTAAAAAAATAGGTCTTGTTATTTGTGAATGGACAGCTAGACCAGGAAGCAAACTTCTAGTAATAGGAGCACATAAAATGATGAGACCCAGACCCAGAATGGTGGAGTGAGAGCGTGTATTCTGGGAGGACTGTGGAGGCTCCAGCCAGATGGGCACTGAAGAATTGAACCCAGGGCTTCCTGCATGCTAGGAAAGCACTCTACCACTAAGCCACATTCCCAGCCTAAGTCTGTGAGACTCTTATTTTCAGTTAACCACCAGAAAACAGCAAGTGGCACTGTGATTAAAGTGGTAGAGTTGTTAGTCTTGAACTGAAATGTTCAGGGACGGTGCCCAGTCCCAGAGTTCAAACCCCATGGCCAACAAAACAAAAAACCTTAGTCTTGCCAAGAGGCACAAGAAGAAAGAATAATGGAAAAGTCAAAATCTGTTTTCTGATTTGATTCTAGAGAAAATGTGATAGATTAAATAGAGGGTAGATAGACGAGCTAGATAATAGATAAATCAATAGATAGGATGACAGACAGATTAGACAGGACAGACAGAAGAATTGACAGACAGATAGATAGATAGATAGATAGATAGATAGATAGATAGATAGATAGATATGGATAGGACAGACGGATGGATGAATGGATATAGAGAGAGGGGGGAAGAGAGAGAAGAAAGCGATAAAGAGATAGACAGAGCTTTGATCTATTGAGACACAGAACACGAATTTTTCCAGCACAGCAAATCATTCCCTCCACGTGGGGGCGGCCCACGCCGCAGGTGGGCATTAATTAGATAAGGAGTAGGTAAGTGGGATCACAGGTGTGAGAAATGTTGGTGCTAATTGCCTTTCCTCACCTGACTTGCATCCTGCTGGCTGACCCTGAGTGACATTCACACCTCTCACAAGATGACCCAGTGCGAGGGAGGGGAGGGGACTCACAAAGGCCTAACCTTCCCTGGCCTCCCCTGCTGGCTTGCCTTTGTGAGGCCGGAACTGTAGCGATAAAGCACTTATATGATGAAATACGTGTCTTTTTACATGGAGAAAAAAAAAGGAAAAAACACAAGACATTCTGGCCAAATGCCAGTGACTTACACTTGGCATCCGAGCTACTCGGAAAACTGAGATCTGAGGATCACAGTTCAAAGCCAATTTGGCAGGGAAATCCATGAGAATCTTATTTCCAAGAAACCCCCAGAAAACCAGAAGTGGTGCTGTGGCTCAAAGTGGTAGAGCATTAACTTTAGGGAAAAAAGACTCAGGGACAGTGCCTAGGCCCTGAGTTCAAGCCACATGATTAAAAATACACACAAAAAAAGACATTGGTTGTACATCTTTGTTTATTTGAGGAAGCTTTACTCACAGAATTCCCTTATTAATTTCTTTAATAGACACAGGATGTGTCATGTACCAAGAGCTTTATAAATATACCTAAGAGCTTTACAGATAGGAGCCATTTATTGGTATATGAAACGTCATGGGGCATATGCCTTGAGAAACTTTGGAGAACCTATTTTTAGGGTAACGTTAAAGCAGTGGGGTGCCCGGGAGCATGTATTGTGTGCATGTGAGTATGTATCCAGTCTTACAACTCGAACTCAGGGCCTGGGCACTGTCCCTGACTAGCGTGATGCCACTTTGAGCCATAGTACCACTTCCGATTTTCTGGTGATTCCTTGGAATAAGTCTCAGACTGTCCTGCCTGGGCTGGCTTTGAACTTTGATCCTCAGATCAAAGAGTATCCTGAGTAGCTGAGATTACAAGTGTGAGCCTCCAGTACCCTTTTAGTGTCCATAGTTTCTCTCTGATCTGATAGAAATTTCCAGCCGTGTAAAAACATGTGACTTCTCCCTCTCTCACCCAGGAAATCACACTTGCCCATTTTTGTAAAGCTGAGAAACAACAGAAAATTCCACTGTCATGGATTTCACATGCTTCTCGTGAAGAACGAGGCCGGCGTCTCTCCCACATCGGTTGGGCATTGTATTGATGTTGCTATGAATTTCCCATTTGCATCTGCTGCTCTTTTTTTCATATATTTTTATTGTAATTAATAGAAGGGTTACATGATATTTGCCAGATAGAAGGTGCATTAATTCACATACATTGATTCCCTTTCACATGTCTTGGTCCCCATTCTGCTGCTCATTTTTTTTATTAAGTTATTCCCTCCTGCCTGGAGTTTGGCCTAGTGATTAAAGTGCTTGCCTAGCATGCATGAAGAACCGGGTTTGATTCCTTGGTACCACATATATAGAAAAAAAAAAAAAAGCCGGAAGTGGTGCTGAGGCTCAAGTGGTAGAGCTCTAGCCTTGAGAAAGTCCAAGGACAGTGCTCAGGCCCTGAGCTCAAGCCCAGGACTGGCAAAAAAAAAAAAAAAAAAAAAAAAAAGTTATTCCCTCCTGTTGATTTATGCAAATTCCATAAAAAACAGAGGAATTCAATCGTCACATCTGTCTGTCACAGCTGTTACACCAACGCTTTGCCCAGGACTTTTTGTATCCCTTAGCTTCTGTTATTGTCTGCCCTATCAAACAGGAAAATGAGGGTGTGTGTGTGTGTGTGTGTGTGTGTGTGTGTGTGTGTGTGTGTGTGTTGGGGCTTAAACTCAGGGTCTGAGCATTGTCCCTGAGCTTTTGTGCTTAAGGCTGGCACTCTACCACTTGAGGCACAGCTCCACTTCTGCTTTTTGCTGCTGAATTGGAGATCAATGTCTCCTGACTTACTTTCCCAGGCTGGCTTTGAACTGCGATCCTCAGACCTGAGCTTGCTGAGTAGCAACAAGGCATGAGCCAACAGTGCCCAGCTCACATGCCACTGTATCTCTCAATGGGGAGGCATCTGTCAATCATTCTGCAGGCAGCCACATTTTGGAGGGCAGGCATTGTGCTTTCTTGATGGGAGTGGCACATCTGAGGTCGGTTGAGGTCCAGATTCTCTCCTGCCTGTCATATTCTACAAGGACCATTGTCCTCAAACTTGTCCCCATATGGTATGGAAACCCAATGAGTTCAGACTTTGCCGTTGGTCCTGTGGCCAGCTCCTACCGGCCCTTCCCTGTCCTCTCCACTTCCACCCTTCACCACATTGAAGAGAACAACATACAGCTGAATCGCCACTTGTGAATTAAATGAGCAGACTTCAGTCAGCTTCGCCCCTGGGAGGGGCTGGATCCCTGGCTGTTGGGCTGTGGTGAAGAGCATCATGGGAGCAGAGCTGCTCACCTCCTAGTGGCCAGGAAGCAGAGAGTCAATTGAAATGCATTGTACACATACATCCTGGACAGGTGACTTTGAAACCCAAACCTTCCCCTGCAGCTACTTGGAGAAAACAATCCAAAAAGAAATAATATACCATATACAATAATAGTTCTTGAAATGGGAATGGAAGCAAGAAGTTTTTTTCTTCATTGCTGTGTTTGCTTTCTTTTCTTTTTGGCTTGTTGGTTTATCTGTCTCTGGGAGGGTAAGGGGGGCACAGGATGGAGAGAGACCAAGGACAAACAAATATAGCAGTGGTACTCACTAGACATTATGCTGAAAATGAATTTGTGGGTAGGGACAGGAGGGAAAAACTGGAAGAGAGTAAGGGAAGGGGTTCTACTGTCCAAAAAGAAATAGACTTCTAGGCGAAATACTGGTGGCTCACACCTATAATCCTAACTACTCAGAAAGCTAAGATCTGAGGATCAACAAAAGAGGGAAGGAAGGAAAGAGGGAGGGAAAGAAGGAAGGAAGGAAGGAGTTCTTTACCTTGATAACTCCTCAGTACATTGCCTTTATACTATCAATAAAAAATAATTTTTGGGGGGGCCGGAAGTTTGGCCTAGTGATAGAGTGCTTGCCTAGCATGCATGAAGACCCGGGTTCGATTCCTTGGTACCCCACATACATAGCAAAAAGCCAGAAGTGGTGCTGAGGCTCAAGTGATAGAGCTCTAGCCTTGAGAAAGTCCAAGGACAGTGCTCAGGCCCTGAGCCCAAGCCCAGGACTGGCAAAAAAAAAAAAAATAATAATAATAATTTTTTTAATTTTAAAATTAAAAATAATACATCAGGACAACAGTGGGGAATCCACCCCCACTGAGGCCCGCACACTTTCACAGTTGAACTGAGAAGTCAGAGGCACCCAGCAAAAAGTTTAAAAGAAGCCCGAATTCATCTCACAGGGAAAGAGAACACAATGGAAGGCAAAACTATTTTCCTGTCAGACAGATGCAGTACATTTTATTTGTGTTATTCTGGGTAGATTTATGTTCTTATTACCCACCATGCTTATGCCCAAGATAAAATAAATAAATAAAGAAGCCAACCCCAAGTGGAAGAGCTCGCATCTCTCCTACAAGAGACTCATAAACTGTATTAAGGATGTGATCATTATACTTACACGGTTTACAGAAATGTTTTCTTAACAGCCAAAAGCACTTACATTTAATATTAATAAAACAGATGCTTGGCGGAAAGCGCCAGAAACCATGGGAGTTGACTTCAACTCCCCCTGCAATTTCCTCTCCATGGGCAGCTTGTCCCCTCCCTGGAGGGCCAGCCTCTGACAGGCAGCCAGGCAGATAGCTGTCATCTCAATAGCTCACATCCTCCCCCTGGCCCCAAAGGAAGGTAAATTGAAACGAGTACAAATCTCATTCTAGGCAACTGTAGTGGCTCATCTCTGTAATCCCAGCTGCTCACAAGGCAGAGACAGGAGGATCAAGGTTCTAAGCCAATACCAAGGCAACTGTAAGTGAGACTCCAAGCCAGGACAAGTTGAATATGCTGGTGCATGATAATAATCCCAGCTACTGAGGTGGTGCAAGTAAAATGATCAGAGTCTCAGGCCTGCCTGGACAAAAACAAAAACAAGAACATGAAACCTGGTCTGAAAACTAATGAAAGCAAAACAGACCTGGGGATGTGGCTCAAGTGGTAGAGGCTGAGCTACATTAACCAGACCTTGTCTCAAAAGAAGGAGGCGAGAGAGGAGGAGGAGAAGGAGAAGATGAGACAGATTAAAGTTTTTATGTTCATGTGCCAGTCCTGGGCCTTGAACTCAGAGCCTGAGAGCTATCCCTGAACTTCTTTTGGTCAAGGCTAGCATTCTACCGCTTGAGTTACAGCTCCATTTCTAGCACTTTTGGTAGTTAATTGGGGATAAGAGTCTCAGGGACTTTCCTTTCCCCTCTGGCTTCAAACTGCGACCCTCAGAACTCAACCTCCTGAGTAGCTAGGATTGCAGACACAAGTGTGTGGGGAAAGATCAGAAGCCTAAATTCAATAGCACAGCATGAGTAAAACCCAGATAAAAGCAAATGCATGTGCTGGGTGCAGTGGCTCATGCCTGTAATCATAGCTGCTCCAGGCTGAGATCTGAGGATTGCAGTAGGAATGTCTGTGAGGCTTTTATCTCCAATTAACCACCAAAAACCTGCCAAACGTGGAGCTGTGGCTCACGTGGTAGAGTGCTAGCTCTAGGTAAAAAAGCTCAGGGACAGCACCCAGGACCTGCTCCAGTACCAGTGCACACACACAAGATGGAAAGCGTGATTCTGTGTGTGCGTGTGTAGTGTATGCCAGGCCTGGGATTTGAACTCAGGGAGGAAATCAGGCACTCATGCTCACGACAATTATTACCAGCTACTCAAGAGGCTGAGGTCTGAGGATTGAGGTGTGAAACTAGTCTGGGCAGAACAGTCTACAAGAGTCCATCTGTAATCAGCAAAAGCTTGGCTGGAGGCATGGCTCAAATGGTATAGCACCAGCCATGAGCAAGAGAGCCTGGAACCCTGAGTTCAACCCCTAGTAAAAAAAAAATAATAATAAATACATGCATACGTACAAATAAAACACCAAACTAAAGGATTGGACAACCTCTGCTCGCACATTTCTCATCAAAAAAGAACCCTGAATGCCTCAGCCAGGAAATACTCTAAAGACCCAGCAGTCCGCACCCCCCTCCAGAAGTGGTTCAAGGGCGCACGAAATTGATTCATGTTTCTCTGGGCACCCACAAAGCCACACTGGACACTTATTTTAGCCTGAGCCAAGCCCGCTCCAATCTATCACGAGGCACAAGGACCCCTGATCCCCAGGGTAGAAAGGCGTCCGGTCCATTATGTGGACAATGTGGCCTCGGGCAGATGGCTTACGAGAGGATTGATTTTCACTTGACACTAAGCAGGGCGCCCGATGCCAGACCTGCGGCCAGCAATTCCCTTAATAAATGGCCAAACAAGCAAATCAGCCACTACAAGGACACCGCCACCGCTTCCTTGAGGAAGTTCTCATCCCTTTCATGGGGACTGAAGGACGGCAGGATTCTCCCAGCCTCATTCACAGGCCTGGCATTGGCAGGATGTGCTGGGGGGGACTCCACCAGCTGCCATTGATGTCTCAGGGATCCAGAGGCTGCAAGTTCAAGACCAAGGCATAGGGCAGAGATCTTGAGCCTGCAGTGTCCATCAAGGGTGGGAATCATTAGCCATAAGGGTCATATAAGGCCCCACAAACCATTTGATGTCTCAGAACGGACTCTTCCCCCGGCACCCAGTCTCTGTGGATCATTTTCTTTGAGCCTTCAAATGGTGTTGGAAAAACATCCACTTGTTTGTCCTTTGGCAGGAAAAAAAAAAATTACCCATCCATGTTCCAATCATGAAGCCCCATCCTCCTGAGCTCAGGGGCCCGTCTCCTGAGGCCTTTGGGGAGAAAGACATCAGGCCACGGTAGGTAGACTTTCCAGCCATTTCCCTCACATTTCTGTGTCTTCCTTTGATGATTAAATCCTGGAAGTTTAAGTAGAGCCTGATGGTACACACCTGTAATCCCGGCTACTCCTGGAGGCAGAGGTAGGAGGATCATGGTTGGAGGCTAGCCTGGGCAAAAGTGGGAGACTTTTCTCTGAGAAAAACGGCTAAAATCAAAAGGACTGAGGGTTGTGGCTTGAGTAGGAGAGAAGCAAGCTTCTATACACACAAGGCCCGAAGTTCCATCCCCAGGACAGCAAACTGAACTTCTGAAAGTTTCCACAGCTCTTGGCCATTTTTTGCTCCAGGAACGGTTGCTTCTTCCAGGCCCAAGGCACAAAGCTGCCAAAGCCAGAGCTTCTCCCAGCTTCTAGAAAGTAAGGTGCCCCGGGAGTGAAGCAAAACCTCAAGCATCCCAGAGAGGGAATGGGGGAAACCCCCTGAGCCATGCTTCCACTTTTGGCTTTTCTTTTTTTGTGGTTAATTGGAGATAAAGCCTCACACACCCTCCTGCCCTACCTAGCTTTGAACCCTGGCTCCCTCTCAGGATGAATGATGTGGGATAGTTTGACAGTATTACATGTACCCATAATGATGTCTACATCTTCTTGAGGTTTGTGTGCCTGTTAGAGACAAAGGTCTTGCTATGTCCCTCCAGGCTAGACTGGAACTCCATCCCTCCTGTCTCAGCCTCCTGAGTGCTGAGATTACACGCATGCACTACCTCACCCAGCTAGTAAGAGTTTCCTCATTCACAATTTTAATATACATGTAATCATCTCCAAATCATGGGTGACTTGTAATTTCCTGTTCATTTGCAGTGTTTTCCAAATCTGTGCTAACGAGCGTGCCTGACTTCTGCAATCGAAATGACAAAACACACACTCAGAGATATTCAAATGGCCTCGCTTTGAAGCAGGAGCGAACTCATTCAAGAGGCACATAAATATCATTTTTGCCTTTCTGTCGCTCTGTGACTCAGCCGCCAAAGAAGGTTTCCATTTGTTTAGCATGCCAGAGAAGCAGATATTGCTTAAATGAATCTCAGAAAGCGACATGCCCCGAGTGGCTGGCTGGGTGAGCTGGGATGAGCTTGCTACAATCTCACCCCCAAGGGAAGGGGCGCTGCTGTTTGAAGCATGATCTGGTAAAGTCATGAGAGTTCTAGGTGGCCTCTGCTTCTGGAGTGACGATTTAGCTGTTGAATTATTAAAGACACTGACAATCCTGCATTTCTCCTATCGTGGACACATCCCCTCGTGGGCTGCGGGGTGCAGGTGACAGAGGAATGAAGTGCACAAAGGACACCCCCCCAGCCCTAATATGCCCTGTGCCAGGCCCAAAAGAGCCTTCCACTCCCCCAGCCCAGCCTTCTTTCTTTGCAGTACATTGATGAGATCTGAGTCTCTCCTGAACGTTTCTGGTGTAGATACATTGTTGTTTCCCCTTTGCTTTTTTTTTCTTTGTTCTACAGATGACAAGGAGCTTGGTGGGTGAGGGAGAGGATTACAGCCAAACTGCCTGGTCCCCTATCTCGGCTCTGTGCACCAAGGTGGTGACCTAAGGAAGACTCCTTCCCCTCTTGGTAGGTCTAACTTCCTATGGGTGTGGTGGAAAATAAAAGAAGGATGGGTTGGGGGCGTGGTCGTGTGGGTGTGGCTACGGGTGGGCGTGGCTTCCTCTGTCTCCTTAGTACCTGCACAAGAACCTGGGTTCAATCTTCACCACTGAAAAAGAACTAACTGGCGAATTTTAAATGATAGTAGTAATAATGATAATAATAATAAACCCAATAGAACAAAGGGAATATTATATGCCTGGAATAGCATCACAAAGGAACCCCTGGTACCAGCTGGCTAGTCTTCATCCCCTATCCTCCAATGCAATAATTTTGGAAACTGTGCATCCCACATCTGGTATTTGAGTGGTTATGCTTTGAAGATGAGGGGTTCCCCCCTCAAGAAGCTCATGGATTGAAGGCCCATGTCCCCATCCACGGGCTGGCTGAACTGTGGGCTCCATCTTGGCCAGCCCCTGGATTCCTGATGACATTTTTGACAGGTGATGGAAGGTAGCAGGTCGAGGGAGAGAAAAAGAATATTCCAGACTGGTCGGGCACAGTGGCTCACGCCTGTAATCCTAGCTACTCAGAAGGCTGAGATCTGAGGATTGTGGTTCAAAGCCAGCCCGGGCACTAAAGTCAATTAACTACTAGGAAACCAGAGGTGACCTTGAACTACAGAGCTCAGGGACAGCACCCAGGCCCAGAGTTCAAGCCCCAGGACCGAAAGAAAAACAAATAAAAAGAGTATTCCAGTCTGTAAGTGCTCCTGTTGGACCACAAGCTGTGCAGGCCTCACCCCCCCATCCGGCCTCTCACCCACCCATGAAATGTGTATCTGTGTATCTGACGAGGGCTTCGCTGGTTTCCACCCTAGAGCCATCTTCACTCATTGTACTGGACCATTTCCCCCTCCTCTACCCATTTGAGAATTGGTCTCCCATATCAGTCTGTTTGCCTGCCTCTGGAATTGACAATGGTTGGGGGGAGGGGACCTCTCATTCAGATGATTGACATTCTACCCTCCACTGCCTGGCACACCTGGCTGTGGCTTTGAGACCCTTGGAACCAAACTTCCTTCCTTCCTTCCCCTTCCTGGGTGGGGCCAGACCTGGGTCTCTGGTTGCCATGGCAACTGGGCAATCACACTAGGTTTTTTTGTTTTTTCTTTCAAACCAGGGACACCACGGCTGAAGTGGTGGTAGCTCCTGCTTGGTTTTCTTTCTTTCATTTTTTTCTTTTCAAAAGCTCAAGGTCTGAGTTCAATTCCCAGTACTGTGTAGATAAAAATAAAAATAATGAAATGCTTTTCCTTCCAAGGCCTTGCCCTCTGGGAGGCAGCCACCTTCAGTAAATGAGGCCTACGACTCTGGTACAGATGACAAACCCAGAGGGAAGCCGAGATCACAGGAGCAGAGAGAGGAAAGGAGCTGTGGCAATACACAGGCGATGACTCCAGCCAGCGTAGGGCTGTCGCCTGTCACCCTGGCTATTCTGGAGGCTGAGATCTGAGGATTGCCATTCAAAGCCAACCCAGGCAGGAAAGTTCATGAGACTCTTATTTCCAGTGAACAACAAAAAGGCAGAAATGGAGCTGTGACTCAAGTGGTAGAGCTCCTGCCTTGAGTAAAAAAACAAACAAACAAACAAACAAACAAGGAACATCATCCCTGTTCTAAATTCAAATCCTAGGACTGGCACACACACACACACACACACACACACACACACACACACACACACACACAGAGGCAGAGCAATGGCTACACATGGGAAAGCCTGTCTGTAATCCCAGCTACTGGAGGTGATTCCCCACTCTTCACCCCTGAAAACCTCAGAGTGGGCTGTGGGCAGGCCCAGTGGCCAGGATGGAGAAGCCAACATGCAGTAGGGTTGATTTCAGCAAATGCAGCTGATTGCAAAAACTGAGCCAGGAGAAGCCAGCAGAGAGGCAAGGTCAAGGGATTTGAACCAGATACACTCCAGCACATTTGCAAGCTGACAAAAAGGGTTAGGCCAGGAGTGGTGGGTTGGAAGGCTGCAAAATGCCCCTTTTCCTGCCTTCCTACAAAGGCCCCCTCCCAGAAGGCCACAACTAAATCATTAGAGGTCTGCATTGACTTGCACATGCAAGGCCCCGTTTTATTTCTGATTCATGACTTATCCAGGCCTTGTCTGTGGAACATGGAACTTGAAAACACAAGCCCTGAAGCCAAGTGAAAACAGCAGGCTCCCCCAGGCTGGTGAACCCTCAAAGCTGCCTTCCGAACATTCTTTTTTCTATTATTATTATTATTATTATTATTATTATTTTGTCTTCAGTCCTGGGGCTTGAACTCAGAGCCTGGGAACTGTCCTTGAGCTACCACTTTAGCCACAGCACCATTTCTGGCTTTTTCTGTTTGTGTGGTCCTGAGGAATAAGAACCCAGGGCTTCATGCATGCAAGGCAAGCACTCTACCATGAAACCACATTTCCAGTCCCCTTCCTAACATTCTTTTCCAGCTATTGTGGCTTGTGCAGCCTTGTGATGGAAGAGCAAGCCCAGGAATCTAAAATAGGCTCTTCTCCCATGGAGAGAGAAGTTGAAAACTCACCAATTGAGTGTGATACTCTCGTGGCTCTTGCCTGTAATTCCAGCTTTTTAGGCTCTGGAAATGTATTCCCTGTGCCTGTTATTTTTCAGATAAAATCTTGCAATTTGGGCCAGGGGTGGTTCTCTTTTAAAGACTTCTGCCATAGCTGGGATTAGAGATGTGACCTACCACACCTGGCCTGTTGGTTGAGATGGGTTGTCTGTAACCCTTTGCCTTGAGGCAGCCTTCAAACTATGATCTGTCCTATCTATCTCTAGGTCCCTAGAGACTACAAGCATGTGCCAGCATGCCTTCAGTGATGGGACTGGGAATGTGGCTTTTTTGGTAGAGTGTTTAACTCTCAGTGCCACATACACAGAAAAAGCTGGAAGTGGTGCTGTGGCTCAGGTGGTAGAGCTCTAGCTATGAGCAAAAAGAAGCTCAAGGACAGAGTTCAGGCCCTAAGTTCAAGCTCCAGCACTGGAAGAAAAAAAAAAAAAGAATGTACATCTCTCTGAGGTTTCCTGTTTAGAAGATTGAGACACGTCTGAGACATTTCTTACAGAGTGACAAGTCCATAAATTTTCCAGGCTCTTCTCCTGCTCCGTGAGTTACAGCAAATGCCTCGACATTCATTATTAATTATTATTAAAGGGACATACCCAGCCATCTAATTCCTTGTCTCCAAGTTCCAACTTCATCGTCTTCTTTGCTTGCTGGCCTAGAATCCCTTCTGACAAACTCCTGGCCCTGCTCTAAACTGGCATTATCTTCCCTCAAGCAGACATGATGTGTTTCCAACTTTATTAGATTTCGGGTAAAAGAGTCCTTCAGCAATAACCAAGGCCTCAGTGAATCACTGATTACTTAGCAGGCAGCCAGGACAAATGAGCAGGAAACCAAGCTGTCTGTTCTCTCCACTGAGATTTGTACCTGCAGTCAGGTAAGGTTCATGCCTATGATCCTAACTAATAGAGAAGCTGAGATCTGAAGGATCACAGTTCAAGGCCAAGCCCAGGCAGAAAAGCCCAAGAGACTCTGTCTCCACCAAGGGAGAGCTGGATGCAGTGGTACACGCCTGTAATCCCAGTAAACTCATCCCAGCTCATTTCTGCTGTGCAGGAAGTGTCAATCCTGTAAGCCTTTTCTTTAATGGGCTTTTATATATGTATTTTTAATATGTACCTTTTAGTTCAGCTTGTAAAATGTAATTAAATAATGGAGGTGGATAGATAGGCAGATGGATTAGTGGATGGATAGATGATAAAGGTTAAAATAGATTTTTTTTTCCCATTTCAAATGCATGCAGTTTAACATCCACAATTACACCTCCATAAAGCTGAGAAAACAAAAACAAAAACACAACCCAAAGAACTAAAAGAAAACATCCTAAGATTTCAGAATTTCCATGCCTTTTAACGCACCTCTAATAGAAAGGAAAGGGAGGAAAAAGAAAAAAAAAAAAAGCCACCAGTGAGTCATTGCTTCTGAAAGGTGTGGAAAATACATTAAACAGAGATGTGACCATAATCATTAAATAAATGCACTGCTCTAGCTCTGCCTTGTTAAATATTTAAAAGTATTTAAAATTAGCAAGGACAGAGGAAAACTAATAGTAAGCAAATGGTTTTAATGAACATATCCTATTATGTCTAATGAGGAACTTTTTAATTTTTGATTTTATTTTCATAACAGAAGCTTTTGTACCCAGTCTTCTTTAAATGACGTGTATGTGTGCTAATACTGGGGCTTGAACTCAGAGCTAGGGTGCTATAAGGTTTAGCTAAAATGAAACCACCACATAGTTCAGGCAGAAAAGAGTTTATTGGGGGGAAATGATCTCAGAGAAAGGGGAGGTGCTTGCCCCCAGAGGGTGCTTCAAGGGGAGACTGTGCCATCCTGGAGAGAAAACAAAGTGGGAGGGGTGAGTCTACAAGCAGACTTGCAGGGAGATAGCAGCCCATTTCCCAGGAAAATCTAACAGGTGCTGTCCTTGAACATTTCCCTCTCCAGGCTGGCACTCTTTTTTTTTTTTTTTTTTTTTTTTTAAGGCTGGCACTCCTCTTGAGGCACAGTTCCACTGTTCCACCTCTGGCCTTCTGCTGGTTAACTGGAAATAAGTGTCTCAAAGCCTTGGCTGGCCTTGCATTGCAATCCTCAGAACTCGACCTTCTGAGTAGCTAGGATGACAGACATGAGGGCATTGGGCCTTACAGATCATTTTTAAGTAATTAGCTAATTAACTTGGCACAGAATCCAGGCTTAGAAACTAGCTCGTCTTGACTTTGATTCCAAATTCGGTTGGTTTTGATTTTAGCCTTGAACAAGTTCCAGCAACCACCTCTATGGGCCTCAGTTTCCCCATAGGCAATATGGAGAAAGACCTGGGCCCCAGCTGGATAAATACTGTGGAGAGCAGATTCGGACTTGCTTCCTCTCCTGCTGAAGCAGCAGGTCAATTTAGTCCATCAGCTGCTTCGTGAGGGGGTTGCATGGTCTTCATGCCCTTCCTTGCCCAAATATTGTTGATCCAATAAACCAGAGACTTGTGCAACGGAAAACGTGGTGGAAATAACCCCATCATTTCCTGGCTTACCTGCCAGGCAGCTGCACCGTGGCTTTATGAAATATGAATCCGGTCCTTGAGAGCTGACATCCATCTTCAGACTTCTTGGCATACTGAGTCCCTCCGAGTTATTTTATTATTTCTAAGCAACTGTAACTGAGCCTTTTTATCTACCTTCTGTTGTCAGAAGAGTGATCGCACATAAAGCATGTCAGCCAAGAATGAGAGCCGCTCTCTGCATAGGATTCGCTGGCTCCTGGCAACAGCAGCTCTCTGGCCTGCTTAGCTCTGCTCTGGTTTTGCTGGGTAACTGAACCTATCTTTGGTTTGTTTTTGTTCTTTCTTTTTCACCTGGGGCATACTGGGGTTTTAACTGCCCTTTCCTAAACCACGTTCTTCCACCCGAGCCACACCTTAGCCCTTGTTTGCTTTCATTTACTTTTCAGATAGGGGCTCTCACTTCTTCCTACCCTCTGCTTTCTGTGTAGCCTGGATTACAGGCGTGAGCAGCCATGCCCGGCGAAGCACAGCTTTTTCTTTTTTTTCTTGTTGGTCAAAGGGCTTGAACTCTGGGTCTGGGTGTTGTACCTGGGCTTTTCTGGCTCACAGCTACCATTCTACCACTTGCTGCTTCCAGTTTTCCGATGGTTAATTGGAGGTAAGAACGGCATAGCCGTTCCTGTTTGGGGGTGGCCAGCTTTAAATTGTGATCCTCAGATCTCAACCTCCCGAGGAACTAGGGTTACAGGTGTGAGCCACTACACCTATCTAAGTACAACGTTTAAAATCAAAGAAAGGGAATAGTGTGGGAAAACCCATCCCTTGAAGAGGGGCCCTCATCCTTTCCTCCTCCTTGTCTCTGCTCCTTGGGGCCCAAGGTAAGTGGTTTAGGGTGCAACTCAGAAGAGGCGAAAGGGGGGCTTAGGCTACCAGCTGGGGCCTGAGTGGGGCAGGGCCTAGGTCCCCAGACAGAGGATGCTACCGTGTGCTCGAACATCAAGGGCCCAAAGCCATAGGAGTGGTGGATCTTAGACTGGAATCTGCAAAACCATGGCCCAGTCAACCTTTTCATAAGCCTTGGGTGTCTGCTGACACACCGCTCTTCTGGTGGTTCTAATCTAGGACCTGGCTTCTCCTCCAACGCAAGGGTTTCTAAGCCTGAAAATTGAAGCCCAGAAAACCGTGCAGACAGCAAGCAAGGGCTAGAGTCAGCAAGCTGACTCTCAGGCAGGGACAAGCACTTATGGCTGGGGGCCTGGGGGGTGAAGAATTTTACTGGTGGGGCAGGGGGAGTATACTCTGCAGTCTGGTCTGTGGGGGATGTGGAGATTGGGAGACCTTGGGCTGGGGCGAGGGTTTACAGTTGCAGCTGCCTGTGTACCCTGAGTCAGCTAATCTGGGGGGAGGGCCACGCTTTACAGCCGGACCTAACCTAGTGGCTTACAAAGCCTTTCTCCATTCCTTCTCTCCAGGAGGCTGGCCTCCCTGGGCCTCAGTCATTAAATGGTTCAAATAAGGGGTTTGTTTTATTGTTGCTTAGAAAGAAGCAAATCAGAAGGTGGAGACTGACTCTTCTTCATTTCCCCGAGGCGAGCTCTTACTGATATCATTATTCCTCATTTTCACGGTTCACTTCCTCCCTCTGCTCTCTCCTGGGCCCCTAGGCCCCCAGGCTGAGGATAAATTGGAAATATTTGTGGACTACAATCCCTGAAGCAAGGTTCCTCCAGCAGAGAGGCTGTCTCCTGATCCTATAAAAACAACAACAGGGCTGGGAGTGTGGCCCAGTGGTAGAGTGCTTACCTAGCGTGCATGAAGCCCTGGGTTTGATTCCGCAGTACCACAGACACAGAAAAAGCCAGAAATGGTGCTGTGGCTCACGTGGCAGAACCCTATGGTAAAGTGTTCAAGGACAGTGCCCAGGCCCTAAGTTCAAGCCCCAGACTGGCAAACAAAAGCAACCACCATAACAAACCATTTCTCAAATCCACGGGCTCCAGTCTCCATGCTCCCCTGCTTCCTAAAGGGACAATGCCCCTAAAATTCTCAAAAGTAATTTTAATCTTGAAAGGCAGTAAGTGCAAGAAGAGGAGGAAAATGACAAGAAGGCGAGAACACAGCCCCAAGGACCCAGGTGGAGAAAACCAGGGGCGGGGCCTGGAGTGGAGGAGGAGCTAGTGGGCAGGGTGGGCAGGTCCCATCCAGGCAGAGTTAAGGTAGCAAATATTAAGAGTTTCAGGCATGTCTCAGGAGCACCAGCGTAGCAAGCACAAGGACCCAAGTTCAAATCCCACTTCAGCCAAAACAAGGAAAATCTTAAAACACAGCCCTTCCCTCTAATTAATCCAAACTACTTGGATGGAAAGCTGATATCTAAGGATCCCCACTCAAAAGCGGCCCTGGCAGGAAAATCCATGAGACTCTTCATCTCCAACTAATCACTGATAATAAAACAAACAAGCAAAAAGGTAACTGGAGCTGTGGCTCAAGTGGTAGAGCACCCACCTTGAGGATAGAAGCTAAGGAACAGTGCCCAGGCTGAGTTCAAGCCCCAGTACTGCAGTAATAGAACAGCCATGCCCAGAGCCTGGGCCAAACGAGGTGACTATTTTCTTGGTAATTCTCTCTGACCTGTCTCAGGTCTGTCCCAACACAGTAAGAAATGGAATATTTTATTCCATTGGGTACTGTTTACTAAGCTTTGCCTTTGTACCAGTTGTTGATTTTTCTGGACATAACAAAATGGTTCCATCTCTCTTGGAGGTGAACTGGCAGGAACCAAGTTCAAAGAAACTGAAGGATAAAAGCCACAGTGCCAACTGAATGCCTTGCTCTGAGAGACACAGCTTTCAGATGTACAAGATGACAGACAGGCACCCTCACTCTCTTAGCCTCCCAGGAGAGCCCACTGCCCAATGCCTGGCCCTTTTGGATGGACAGGTCCTTTTACAGATCAATTTATCACTTTCTCCTCCTGACCAGGGCTTGCAGAGAATGGTATCGATGGCCTAATGATGTCCACTCTTGTCTGGATTTAGAATGAGCAGACAGAGGGGAACATGAACAGAGACTATGGGCTCCAGTTGTTATCCAGGGTTCGTTCTCTCTCTCTCTCTCTGTCTCACCAAGGATCAGCATGGTGACAAAACCTCAGCCATGCTGTTCCATGCTGGGCCCTCTGGATGCCACTCTCTGTGGGCTCCAGGCACGACAACCTACTTCTTGTTATGCTTTTCCCTAGTGGATGAAATCAGGTGGCCAGTTTTCTGTTAACTAAGATAATACGTGGAAGCCATGCTGCCTGCCTCCTGAGAGTGCTCTGGATTCCTGGAGTGCAAGCTTACTAGGTTTTCCCCAGATCTTCAGGGTTCTTGTGGTTGTTGTGTCCTGAGATATTGCTAAGGTAAATCCCAGCCAGGTCAGATCTGATTTAGTTTCTTTTTTTTTTTTTTTGCCAGTCCTGGGCTTGAGCTCAGGGCCTGAGCACTGTCCTTGGACTTTCTCAAGGCTAGAGCTCTACCACTGGAGCCTCAGCACCACTTCCAGCTTTTTTTCTATGTATGTGGTACCGAGGAATCGAACCCGGGTCTTCGTGCCTGCTAGGCAAGCACTTTAACCACTAGGCCAAACTCCCGGACCCCTGATTTAGTTTCTCTCTGGGGAAGATGACTAACAGTGCCAATGCCAAGGCCTCTCTTTGCTAGACTGCCTGGGAAGGCTCTCCCCTCAGAAACCATGGCTGAGCCAGCCTTTCAGCCCTGCTTGCTACTGATTATTTTTAGGATGGGAACTCATTCCCCTCCTGGGCATGTGCCTGGGCTGCTATCCGCCTACTTTAGGCTTTTCGTCATCACAGGCATGGTGCTGGGCTGCCACCTCATCCAGCTTCCTTCTATGCAGATGAAGTCTCTTTTTCTGCCCAGGCAGGTCTGCAACTACAGTCCTCCATTCTAGGCCTCCCACGTAGCTTGGGATGACAGGAAGAAGCCACCGTGCCCAGCTATGGGTGGACAGAGTCTCAAGAGCAATTCTGTCCTGCAGGCTGGCCTCTAACCTCTATCCTCTCACTCTTAGCCTCCCAAATGGCTGGGATTGCAAGTGTGCACCACCAGCACTGGTTAAAGCTCCTCCCCCCAAGTCCTCACTCCATTGGGGTGCTGGAGGTAGAGATGGGGTCTTCTTCCCTCTAGGACATCCCTAATCCTTAGGGTACAGCCCAGGAGCAGGTGGTGGAGAGAATCTGGAGCCTTTACCAGTCTTCCACATGTAAGAAAACACAGGATCTGCTGGGCGCCATGGCTCATGCCTGTAATCCTAGCTACTCAGGAAGCTGAGATTTGAGGATTGTGGGTCTAAGCCAGTCCAGTTCATGAGACGCCTATCTCCAATGAGCCACCAAAAAGCTGCAAGTGGTGCTGTGGCACAAGTGGCAGAGCACCAGCCTTGAGTGAACAAGCTCAGGGACAGTGCCCAGGCCCCGGAGTTGAAGACCCAGAACCACTACACACAGAAAAAAGAGAGTGAATCTGAGCTCCTTCCCCCTCGGAAGACCTCCTCCATTGCCCCCCCCCACTGCCCCAGCCCTGACCACATCTGGGTAATGGGTAAAATCCCTTAATTTCATTGATGAGAAAGACTTCCATCATTCAATAACACATGGCTTCATGTTCATTTCCAGGGACATTTTTGAACATATATACATTATATATATATATATATATATATCTTTTTTAAAGAACTTTGAAAATTCACTTGAAAAGTTGAATCACGAATTTTTGCGCCTCCCCCTCAAAAATCAAAAAAACACTGTCTTTGTACCCAACAGCAGAAACATCGGAAGTCCCCACCCCCACCCCGTCATCTGTCTGTCTGACTGACACATTTTTTTTCTTTTTCTTTTTTCTTTTCTTTTTTTTTTGGTGGGACAGACGGCTGCCGTGTTTAATTTATGCTTTTGTATATTTTAACGAGCAGTGTGTGCAAATCCTTTGGATATGGGCATTTGCTACAGGAACTTGTTAGTACACTCAGAGGCGAGCTTTTACTAGATAGTCTCTTTAACCTGGAGATATCCCCCCCCCCCCGCCCACTGCCCTACAGCCCCGGAAGTTCTGCTTAGTGTTGTGCCTTTCTGGGTCTCTTCCCAGCCCACCCCCAGGCAAGCCGGGCTCCATATGGGACTGCCTCAACCCTTGTCTATTCAGGATGAAATCTGCCACTGCCATGCTTGGATGTGTACAAGCCACTGTAACCTGCATCCCGTTTCCATGGCAACGGGGCTCAGGGCTCTGGACCCTCTTGCCAGGTTTATCCTCAGTAGCTGACCTGGCTCTTTTCTCTCTCCTCTTCTAGGGTCTGTAGCCTTCCCTGCCCCACCTACCACAGGAGCCCTGGACAACGCCTTGTCCCTCCTTTGCCAGAGCCACCACCTCTGTGAGCCGGGATCCCAAGCATTAATGTATGATTCATAGGCTGTTCTTGGCCTAGGAGAGGCTCGGGGGCCCACAGAAGCACTTTGGTTCATGGAACATTCTCTCATTCATGCACATCTGTGGTTGCCTAGAAGGGCATTAGAGAGAATGAGATACTGCTTTGCTTTTTTTTTTTTAAATAGCATTTCAATGTGCAAAGTGCTCTGGGAGTTTTGGGGGAATGGAGTGGGGGTTGAGCTTCTCCAGGCTTCCTGCCAGCTTTGTCCTTCAAGCACAAAGGGTTGGGGGCGGGGGGGTGGCCTGAAACAGCTTTCCTGGGAGCTCCAGAAGGGGACAAGCCTGGCTCAGTAAAGGCAGGACCAGCCCCAAGAACCTCAGAGCCCCAGGGTCCCCAACTCTGGGACCAGTTTTCACCAGACATCCAAGGATCAGGGTTTCCAAGTGGCTTCACCTCCTGGCTCAGCTTCACCTGTCTGCTGCCCACCATCCAGGGGGTCTAAGGGAAAGGGTAAACCTTGGTTATCGGAGTAAGTGTGCCCTCTTAGAAGACCTCCCCACCCCTTGCTCTTATCTGCTTTTCTGTGACCAAACCAAGGCCTAATGGAAGGGGAGTATGTTTCTGGTCTAGGGGCCCATTGATCTGTCCTTCCAAGCAACACTGAGTTGAGAAAGCATGCAGAAGCCAGGACGACTTAGGTCCAAGGGGATTGTGCCCTAGTTCCCTGAAAAAAAAAAAAAAAGAAGGAGGAGGAGGAGGAGGAGAAGGAAGGAAGGAAGGAAGGAAGGTTGGTTAGTTGATCTGGGCATGGTGGCACACACCTTTAATCCCAGCACTATCAGGGGGCTAAGGCGGAAGGATTATAAATGTGAGGCCAGACTGAACTCTACTACAAGCTGATTCTGGACAAGCTTGAGCTACACAGAAAGATCCTGTCTTTTAAAAAGACTCTCTCTCTCTCAGCCTGGTTCCAGTGGCTCACTTAGGCCTGTAATCCTAGCTACTCAGGAGACAGAGCTGAGGACGGCTCTTCCAGGAAAGCCTGGTCAGGAAAGTCCATGAGACTATTTAGCCCCAATTAAATATCATTTTCCTACACACTTAAAAAAACACCTCTCCTGCCCCAGCCCCTGGCTGGCATGGGCAGTGGGTTTCCCTGGCAAAAACAAACAAACAAATAAACCTGGCAATCTACCTCCTGGCTTTGACTTATTTGGGGCAGATCAGAAGCCTGGATATTTGACCATGTTTGAGGCAATCTACCAAACCAAGACCTGAGCTCCCCACCCCATCCACACCCCAACACCAGCTGAGGGTGGGCTCAGCTTCCCTGCGGTGAGGAAGGCATAGGGCAAAACCTCTCCACATGCAGAGGAGAAATCAAAGAGAATCTGCAAGCACCCTGCCCACATGTGGCTCAATAAGAAACGGTAATGTTTTATTATTTATGCCCGCCTGCAGCACCCTCTCCCAAGCCTGAGTTGGGCTCTCTGGGCTCTCACCCAGCCAGGCTGTGCCCTGAACTGACCTTAAGGGTTGGTGGATGACTCCCAGAGAGCCTTTTCCTTCTATGATCTTTCTGAGTCTCCCACATTTCCTCTGTTGATCTCTAGCTAGAGATCTTCACATCTGAGCTGTCCTCCATCTTTCTGCAGAGTACCCCCGCCCCCTCCACGTTGAGGACAGCCTTTATCCAAAGCCAAGAGAGAACAAGCGGGAGAGGCCCACACTTGAGTCCTCATGCTTTGAATCGGTCGCCTCCAGCAAGCCTCTGGACATGGGCAGACAACGTGGAGAACCGTCAAGATGTTGCCTGGAAGACTCAGGGATGTGGCGGCACCAAGGGAAGAAGGGAGTCCCCAAGGCCACCGAGCTGGAAGCAGAGCTGTGGCTCAAGGAGTACAGCACTAGTCCTGAGTGAAGAAAAAGAAAAGATAGTGCCCAGGCCCTGAGTCAATCCCCAGCGTGTACACACACACACACACACACACACACACACACACACACACACACCAGTGCATGGACTGGGAGAAATTCATGCCCATTCCTTCCCCGTGTCTGATTGGCCAGGCTTGGCTCTCACGCTCGGCTGCAAGGTGTGCTGGGAAAAGAAAGCCCAAGTACAGCTGTGTCTCAAGTGGTAGAGTGCTAGCATTGATCAAAAAGGCCAAGGAGGAGAGTGCTGAAGCTGCAGTACCAGCAGCCATCGGTGCTAAAGTGCTATGAGCCCTTACAAATGGGAAGTGACATCTTGACAAAGGACTTGGTGACTGCATGGGGTGGCCTTCCCAAAGTGTGTGTGTGTGGGGGGGGTGGCTCTTCTGTCCCCAGCTGGAGAATCAAAGGAGCCACTCCATCCTGGAAGGAAATCATGTCCTGTTCCAGACTTCTTTGCCTCCAGCACATTCTTTATTTGTGTGTGTGTGTGTCCTAAAATTTTATTAATGTCCTTTATAGTTATTCTAGAGGTGATGTACAGAAGAATTTCAATGACATGACTCAGGTAATGAGTGCATTTCCTTTCAGTACAGTGTCTTCTGTTCCCTCACTCTCTCCCAGTCCCTCCTCCCGTCTCCACCCACGTGTTAGAAGTCACTTTGATCAGGGTCCAGTGCTCACCGCTGCTGTACTTTTTCACCTTTTTTTCCCTTGAGTTCTCTGCCTGCCACTACCCCCAACCCTTCTGAAGATATACCCATACATAAGGTAAAGAAGACAGAAGCATCAAACAATAAAAATAAAATAAATAAGGGTGGAATAAAAGAAGTCTCTTGTTTCTACATCTTGGAGTTTGCTTTAGTATGTGTATTATTTTATATAAATGTGAAGAGGCACTTAGGCATTGCCCCCTTGTGTTTCTCTCCAAACAGTGTCCTCTTTCAGTCTCACTGTGTGTGAATATCTAGAATCTTGTATAATTTATCATATCCCAGTGCATTTTAGATCTAATTTCTACACATCAGAGAGAACATGTGCTGTTTGTCTCTCTGAGCTTGGCTTACCTCACTTAACATTTGTTCTAGTTCTAGCCACTTCCCTGCAAATAACACGATTATATTCTTTCTAATGACTGTGTGTAGAATTCCATTGTGTATAGGTATCACTTTTTTTGGAGCCACTCATCTCTTGTGGAGCATCTGGGCTGTTTCCAGCAATTTCCTCAGTTGATCCTTAGCTAGAAATTTGCATTCCTGCAGCAGTGACCTGCGCAGTGAACTCATCATATCCTGGCTCTCGATGCTCGGGGCATATACCTAGGAGGGGTATGGCTGCGAGCTAGGGAAGGTCCATGTGAGGAACCCCCAGACTTCTATCCAGAGTGGTTGTGCTAGTTTACATTCCCACCAGCAGTGCCCGAGGGCTCCTTCTCCCCCACATCTCCACTAACATTTGTTCTTTGAATTCACAATGGTGGCCATTCTTGCTGTGGTTGAGATGAACTCAGCAGAGATGTTTTGATTTGCTTTTCCTTTATGGACAGGGAAGCATTCCCTGTGTTTCTTGGCCATTCTTACCTCTTCTAAGGAGTCTCTGGTAAGCTGCCTTGCCCATCTTGTGATTGTTTTATTAGATTAAGAGTCTCATGGATTTTAGTGCCCAGGCTAGCTTTGAACCTCAATCGTCAGATCTCAGCTTCCTGAGTAGCTAGGATTACAGGCATGAGCCACTGGCACCCGGCAAATAATCCTTACATGGTGACAACCTTTGCCTATCAGCCCCTCAGTAACCTGTCTTCACAGAAGAGATATTATTGGGGGGGCCTCAAGTGTAGCCTAGTGCTAGAGTGCTCGCCTAGCATGCATGAAGCCCTAGGTTAGATTCCTCCGTACCACATTCTCAGAAAAATACCAGACATGACACTGTGGCTCAAGTAGCAGAGCACTAGCCTTGAGCAAAAGTGGCCAAGGACAGTACCCAGGCCTTGCATTCAAGCCCAGGACTGACAAAAAAAAAAAGAAAAGAAAGAAAAGAAGAAATCCTGTTGGATAAATAGAACCTGGCCTCATGTTCCTCATGGCTGAAAGAGAGAAAAAGCAAAGAAACAGGCACCTTGGCTTCCAGCCAGGAAAATGACCTGTCTGGATAGGGTGAGGGGCTCACCCCATCTACTGAGCCATCACTACTATGGTTGCCTACCTGGCAGTTACTGGCCCAGGCCGAGAAACCAAGCTTTCCACTTTCCACCCTGCCAGGCTGCAGGCTCATGCCTGTCTTCCTAGCAACTCTGGAGGCTGAAATCTGAGGATTATAGTTCAAAACCAGCACAGGCAAGAAAAACCATGAGACTTTTATCTCCAGTTAATCATCCAAAATCCAGAAGTGGAACCACATAGCTCAAATGGCTGAGCTACAGTCTAGAATGGAAAAGGCTCAGCGACAGCGCTTAGGCCCTGAGTTCAAGCCCCAGGTCCCGCACAAAAAGAAGGAAGAGGAGAAAAAGAAGAGATGGAGCAGGAGGAGGAGGAGGAAAAAGAGGAGGAGGAGAAGGAAGAGAAAGTGGTGGTTGTTCTCTAGGCCTTAGTCTCCTCTGCCCCCCACCCCACCCCCCAGAGCAGAGGTCCTAATAGGAAGCAAACCTTCTGATGCCCTGCTGGGATCAATTTGGCCGAGCCCCACAAAGTGGGAAAAACTCATAAGATCTCTTCAACTGGAAAGACAGTCATGCATGACCGTGTCCATATTTCCCTCAAGAAATTTCACACCTTGGAGCCATTGAAGAAATTGTAAGAGGAATTTGGGGTCATTAGCCTTGCCAACCGTGAAGAGGTTTGTGACAAGGGCTTTCTTCTCCAGTGGCACCCCAAGATACACACAAGAAAGCAGCTGCCTCTGAGAGGCGGCCCTCCACATAACAGCAAAACACAAACACAGCACTTTGGAAATATGACGGTCCATGGCAATATTATCTTCTGCTCTCTCTGGGGGCTGTGGCTCACTCCTGGCTCCTCACTCCTCTAATCCTGGCTAGCCAGGAAGCTGAGATCTGAAGATCGTGATTTGAAGGCAATCCAGGCAGGTAAGTCTGTGAGACTCCGTATCTCCAGTTAACCAACAAAAAGCCGAATTAGCTCTGTGGCTCAAGTGGTAGAGCACCACCGTTGAGCAGAAAAGCCAAACAAGAATAGGAAGGCCTGAGTTCAAGTACACACACACACACACACACACACACACACACACCTCCAGCTGTAGCTTAATTTGTGTCACTTGGCAAATAGTGAGTGCCCAGTTAGACAGGTAGCCGGATGGATGAATGGATGAATGAGTGAATGAATGAATGAATGAATGGGGGTTCCATGGTCCTGTTTTAAACAATAGTGAAAAATCTTTCTGGGTGAGTAAAGGGTTTTAGGGGGCAGAGGGGGAAAGGTAAGAATTGGAACTGCAAACCCTTTTGGTTTCGCCCTAATTTATACTCATCTGTGTCTAATGAAATATGGAAGCCATTTCACGAGAACGTGTTGTGCTTTAGCGACTCGTTTAACTCTTTCCTCCAGGGGGAAAAGGCGTAGCTTCTCATCCAGATGTTCAGGGCATAAATATCCAGATGAGATACTCCCCTGATCCTTCCTGACCCTCATCCACCCACCCTCCCTCAGTCCCACTCTGGTTTCATAAGCAGTGAACATCAACAACTCACCCCGAGCTCCTTTCCTGCTTTTTGAGGTCCAAGGTGCCTTTGTAGACCCCCCTTCCCCTCCACACCATGCACAAGTGACCTGGAGCAGCCAGAAAAGGTGAGTGGCTTTCCTCAGAGAACATTCTAGAATGAACCCAACACTCACCTGCTCCTCTTTGCCAGGGCCTCTGAATTGAGCACCTTGGACCCCCAAGGAAGGGACAGGCCTGGGTCCCAGCTGCGGCCTCTGAGTCCTCAGACGCCAAGCCGGGCCCCAACACAGGGCCACACAGGCCCAGAACTACTTGTCAATTCACAGATTGATGAATATAAATGAGGGACACCTGCCCCAAGCCGCCTGGCGTCCCAGTCCCATCCTGATTTTCTGGGTCACTAATTTTTTTTAATTAAACTTTTCATCTTGAGATGATAGGAGAGTCACATGCGAATATTGTAAGAATATTCTGGTCTTTTAGAGCTATTCACCAGGTTTTGCATCCAATGATGACATCTTACAGGACTATATAATACCAATTTTTTTTTAAATGCAATAGCTCTTAGTCAGGCACCAGTGGCTCACACCTGTAATCCTAGCTGTTCAGGAGGCTGAGATCTGAGAATCACAGTTTGAAGCCAGCCTGAGAAAGAAAGTCTATGAGATTCTTCTTTTCAATAAACTACCAAAAAAAAGCCAGAAGTGGTACTATGGCTTACGTGATAGCGTGCTACCCTTGAGCCCAAAAAATCAGGAACAGCACCAGATTTTCAGTTCAAGCCCCAGAACCAGCAAAATTACAACAACAATAATAATAGTAAATTATTTAAATAGAAATAATTATCCATTACTAGAAAAAAAGAATGCTGGAACGAAATTAGAAATGAGCAAGGTTAGAAAGTGAGTATGGAAAAAAAGAAGTTTGGAAAAAGAAAATAAAGTCACAATAAGCAAGCTAAAGCCCAGGGTAGGCTTCATACTCTTACTGAAGCACAGTTTGGGGTGTCTTTCCTGTTCAAGGCCCTGTGATTAATACCAACTTGTGATTCATTTGTTGATGGGGTTTTTGTTTTCTTCCTTTTTCTTTTCTTCTTTTTTTTGCCAGTCCCAGGGCTTGAACTCAGGGCCTGAGCATTGTCCTTGGGCTTTCTCAAAGCTAGAGCTCTGTCACTTGAGTCATAACACCACTTCTGGCTTTTTCTATGTATGTGGTACCAAGGAATCGAACCCAGGTCTTCATGCATTCGAGGCAAGCACTCTACCACTAGGCCAAACTCCCAGCCCTTGCTTTCTTTCTCTTGGTCTTAAGTACGTGGTAATCAGAATTTGTAGCTGTGCTTTCTGTCGGAGGCCTTCAGAGAGTTCAGTATTGTTTGCGTTGCTAGGTAGCTTGCTGGTGAGTACTGGAGCCCAGATCCAGTGTGGGCCTCCAGAGGGATCTCTGGTGGTGGATTCCAGGCTAAGGGAGGGAACGTCTTCCTTTCCATAAATGTTTCCACCTGCCTGGGCCTTAGAAATGAATGAGGAAAATAAAATGTCTCCTTGCTCCTCCTGAATGCAAACGTAAGTGTGTATGTAACTCTAGTTTAGCATCGCCCTGAAACATTAGAATCCAGTATGTTGGGAATGTGGCTTAGTGGTAGAGTGCTTGCCTAGCACGCATGAGGCCCTGGGTTTGATTCCTTAGTACCATATAAACAGATAAAACCGGAAGTGGCTCTGTGGCTCAAATGGTAGAGCAAAAGAAGCTCACAGACAGCACCCAGGCCCCTATTTCAAGCCCCAGGACTGCTTAAAATAACCATCATAATAAATTAATTAAATAAATAAAACTAGAATCCAAGAAAGAAAGATCTGATTGAAGAAAATCTTCTTGGAATCAAAATTATAGCCCTTCCGTACTCTCCCTTTTCCTCTCCCTCTCCCTCCTGACACTTGAACTCAGGGCCTGTGTGTTGTCCCTGAGCTTTGTTTTGTTCAAGGCTAGTGCTCTAACACTTGAGCCACAGCGCCACTTCCAGTTTTCTGGAGGTTAATTGGAGTCTCACATCCAGGCACAGTGGCTCACACCTGTAATCCTAGCTACTCAGGAGGCTGAGATCTAAGGATCTCGGTTCAAAGCCAGCCTGGGTACTAGAAAGTCCATGAGACTCTTATCTCCAATTAATCACCAGAAAACCAGAATTGGCACTGTGGATCAAGGGGCAATTAGTAGCCTTGAGCCAAAGAGATCAGGGACAGAGCCCAGGCCCAGAGTTCAAGTCCCACAACTGACCAAAAAAAAAAAAAAAATCTCACAGACTTTCATTCATGCCCAGGCTGGCTTTGAACCATGATCCTCAAAGCTTAGCCTCCTAAATAGCTAAGATTACAGGCATGAGCCATCAGTGCCAAGAATGAGATTATTTTTTTTAATCTAGGTGAAAAAGTGGATGCCGGTGACTCTTGTCTCCAATGAGCCACCAGAAAACTGCAAGTGGCAGTGTAGCTCAGAATGCCAACCTTGAGCAAAAATGTTCAGGGAGGGCTAGCGCCCAGACCCTGAGTTCACGAAATTAAAATCTAGGTGAAAGTGGGGAACAGTCAGACATTTCTGGCCATCCCACAAGGGGATGGAAGGCATGCTGACTTCACTGGGAGAGTAGAAGGCCTGGGCCTTGGGCCTTTGGGGTGACTGGAATAATAAGGCTCTAGCTTTGCCTCCTCAGAGCAGCTTTCAGAAAACTGTGGGGTGCCTGCGCCCCCTCGTGGCCAATGTGGGCCATTCGGCAGCCAGCTAGGGAGCTCACACCTGTAATCCTAGTTACTAAGGAGGCAGAGGTCCACTTACTGTGTGGTTCAAAGCCAGCCTCTGGCAGGAAAGTCCAAGAGACTCTTACCTCTAATTAATCACCAAAAAGCCAAAATCAGAGCTGTGGCTCAAGTGGTAGAGCGCCAACGTTGAACCAAAAAAGCTAAGGGCAGCACCCAGTTCAAGAAGAAAAAAAAAAATTCCATATTTAAGGATGGGTGTGGTGTCGCAGGCCCGGGATGCTACCGTCTTAGGAAGTGGAGGCAGGGAGAGGGAGGGTCGAGGCCAGCTTGTACAAAGTTAGCTGGAGATCTTGTTGTAAAACTGAACAAGAAGCCGTACACCTGAGGTTCACGCCTGTACTCTGAAGTACTCAGGAGGCTGGGCTCTAAGGACAGAAGTTTGAGGGCAGCCTAGGGAGGAAAGTTTGTGGCACTCATCTCCTAAAGCTGAAAGTGGGGGTGTGGCTCAAACGGTGGAGCTCTAGCCTGAAGCACAAATGCTCAGGGACAGCACCCGAACCCTGAGTTTAAGCCCTGGGAGCAGCACACACACACACACACAAAGCAAATTAAACCAAGTGCCAGTGGCTCACACCTGTCACCCTAGCTACTCAGGAGACTGAGATCTGAGGATCTTGGTTCAAAGCCAGCCAGGGTAGCAAAGTCCATGGGACTCTTATCTCCAGTTAAATACCAGAAAACCAGAAGTGGTGCTGTGGCTCTAAGTGGTAGAGCTGAAGAGCTCAGGGACAGCGTCCAGACCCTGAGTTCAAGCCCCACAGTGGACAAAAAAAAAAAAAAGGCAACTCAACTCAAAACAAAAGGGCTAGATTTATTTTAGTTTTGGACAAAAGTCTCACTGTATAGTTCAGGCTGGCCTTGAACTCTGAATCCTACAACCTCAGCCACTGTAGTACTCGGATTACACCGAGTGTGCTCTCCAGGACAGAACCGGCCTCATCCACCTTACTGAATGGTCAGTTCAGCAGGAGAGGTGGCTCTGAGTTTTAATACCTGATTGTAAGAACAGATTGCAATGTGTTTTAGGGCAACAGCAAACCTATGAATGTACCCATACTAGCTGTTATTTAAACTGCTTTCTCTGTAGGTCAATAGAAGTAAGAAATTGATTAAACATAATTAATATTGACAGATTAGTAAAGCAGGAGAGGAACTGGAGTCCAGGCTCAAGTGGTAGGGGGTAGAGCTTAAATGGTAGGGGGTCTGGGTATGGTGACAGGGTGTGGCAAGCTGAGTAGTATGATGTAGCTTTGGGACATGGAGGTGTGGTTTGAGATATCAGGGTATGGGTTAAGTTGTGGGAGTGGCTCAGGGTGGGGGCGTGGTTTAAATGGGGGCGTGGCTTACATGGTGACATGCTTGTCCAGAAAGCTTGAGGGCCCCAAGTTCAAACCCTAGTACCAATAATATTAATATGAATAATAGGCTTGTGAGGATCTGACAAAGTCAAGATGAACCAGGTCTCCTGAGGATGAGAAACTCTGCTCCAGGGATTCTAGAAAAGGCAAACTGTAGAGTCTCTGAGAAAGGTATGTCCAAATAGGAAAATTAGTTCCTATTACTGTAAAAAAAAATCATAAAAATCATCCCACCAGGACTGACACAGAATTCTGCAGAGTTATTCTGCACTTGAATTTTGCAACTTATTTTGAATATTATGATCAGGATCTTACGATGGCTTATTTCCTTGAAAATAGGCCAATTTATATCCACTATGATTTTGAAGTGTGGATTTTATAACATTTCTGGAGTAGAACTCTATTTTTTTTTTCCTTCAGGGACCCATTTTCAATTTTATAATGCGAGTCAGCCGGAATCTAAGACTCTGCCTACAGAAAATTACTTCAGAGACCATTTTTCAATATCTTTTTTATTTATAAATGAGCTGCATCGTTATTAAAAAGCAACTTTATTCAATTATATTTCTTTCTTTTAATCCCTATCCCACAAAAAGTTTGAGACAATTTAAAGTAAGAATACACATGTGCTAAAAACTAAAACTGCAAAACTTAAAACCAAGAGTTATAAGTAGGAACCTGGAATAAGACAAAGTTAAAACATATACACAGACTGAAGTTTCCAACTCGGCTCTGAGATTCCTGGCAGCTGAAGAGAAAAGGGAAATACATCTTTTTGCCTTTTTAGGGAGACAGATTCTTGCTCACATTGGCAAACCCTCTTACTACTAGGCTTCTTAGGCGCTGCGATTCTGTTTTTTATAGTTTTCTGTTTTAGGAAAGAGGAAGCCTCATGAGATCCTCAGGGAAATGGCTTTTCCAAGAACTTTGCCAACTTGGTGGGGGAAGAGGAGTATTATCTGGGATGACTGCCCAGATAAAAGCAAGGCCCTTGACCTTCTCAAAGCAAAGGGACCAGAATAGTGCAAACACGACCCAGAGCTGCTCACAGTTCATTGGCCAGAAATGGCCTCTTTGTTTCACTCAAGGGCAAAAGCACCCGGAAGTAAAATCCTGCCCTATACCAGAATAAGAGAGCTGGAAATAGTTAAGGCAACATCAGGATTGAGGACTGTCATGATGTAATCTAATTTTATTATTTGCCTAGCTCCATAAATACCTTACCTTCTGCATAGATTTACAGGAGTTAGCTTCATATCCACAAGGGAAAGCTAGGGGTTAATACAAATCTTCCCTGATACAAACCTGGACATTTCCAGGTGTCTCTCCCCTGTTGTCCTAGCTACTCAAGAGGCTGAAATGTGAAGATCATGGCTCAGAGGCAGCCTGAGCAGGCAAGGCTCATGAGACTCTTTATCTCCAATTAACACACAGCAAGCCTGAAGTAGAGCTAGGGCTCAAGTGGTAGAGTGCCAGCCTGGAGCAAACAGCTGAGGGGCAGCGCCCAGGTCCTGAGTTCAAAGTCCAGTTCCATCACACACACACACACACACACACACACACACACACACACACACACACACACACACACACACACACACCTCTGTGCAGCCAGCACCCTCTAGTGGCCATAGCCTGCAGTCCATGCAGCTCTGCCCACACTTGGCTCTCCTGGGTCTCGGGTGGTACCCCTAACTTTTAGCCAGGTTTAGGGGATTCCAGTCTGTGAAACCTGTGGGTCAAGCCTGGTGTCATCACTTCCTTCATTCACCCACAACTCTGAAAGCACAAATACATGATATTGTTAGAGCAAGATGAGACAAGCGTGTAAGGGCAATTAATTCGGCGCCTCATCCAAAGCCCCAAGCAGCTCAGTCATCAAGAGACTCCATGTGATATTTGATTTTATTATACTTTTCTGGTATCAGGGATCGAATTTCTAGGTATCACATTTTTTAAGTTGGAAATTAAAATGAATAGCAAAAAGAAAAATAAAGATCCCTCTATCCGATTTTTTGTTGTTGTTGTTGTTCTTGTGCTAGTTCTAAGTCTTGAACTAAGGACCTGGGTGCTGTCCCTTAGGTTTTATGCCCAAGGCTGGTGCTCTACCACTTGAGCCACAGCTCCATTTCTGACTTTTTGTGATTAACTAGAGATGAAAGTCTCACAGACATTCCTACTGGGGTTAACTTCAAACTACAATATTCAAATCTCAGCTTCCTGAGCAGCTAGGATGATAGGGTGAGACACTGGTGCCTGGCATAAACATTTGCCAGTGGTGCATTTTATGCTATATAATTTTCACCTCCATTTCAGAAAAAGGAATTAAAAAGCCCCAGCCAGAATTACCAAAAGACAAAAAAAAAAAGTGTGAGCAGGGGGCCAGGCACAATAATTATACTTGAAATCCACGCAGGAGGTGGAGATGATGAAGGTTCAAATCCAGCTTGGGCAAAAGTTAACAAGACCCCACCTGGCCAGAACCAGGCACCTGTCATCCCAGCTACACAGGAGGCAGAGATCTGTGGATCGAGGTTCGAAACCAGACCATGCAGAAAAGTCTGTGAGACTCTTATCTCTAATTAGCCTTCAAAAAGCTAGAAGTAGAAGGGTGGCTCAAGAGACAGAGCATCAGCCTTAAGAGGAAAAAGGTGAACACACTGGCTCTGTGTTCAAACTGTAGACTAGCACAAAGAAGACGAGGAAGAGGAGGAGGAGGAAGAGGAGGGAGAGCAGCAGAAGCAGCAACAACAGCTGCTAAGAGTAATGACACATTCTTGTAGCCTCAGCTACTCAGGGGGCGAAGCAAGATGGTGAAGCTTGCCAAGACAGAGCTATGAAGACCCTGTGTGTATAGTAGAGCTGCAGGACCCACCCAGCTCTTCCCTGGTCTCTTTCCAGCCACGTGGGCCTGGTTCCCCTGCCCTCTCCCTGCGCAGGCTCAGCGAGAAGCAAGGATACTGACTTCCAAGGTCAGCATTGTCGCCCCAGCTCTGTGACTGGTTGTACTTTCTGATGGTGTCACACACAGCCTGGCCTTCTGGATCTAGGTGACCTAAAGGTGAGCAGCTGGTCAGGTGTGTCACGCTGACACCCACCGGACAGGTAAGACTTGGCAAGGTGACTGTGACCTTGCAAAGTACATCTATTCAGAGGACGCAGCTCGCATTCCCGTTTTTGCAAAAAAGGAAGGAAGAAAGAAAGAAGAGAGGAAGGGAGGGAGGGAGGGAGGGAGGGAGGGAGGGAGGGAAGCTCAACCCAGAGATGCCTTGCAGAGGTAGACAGCAATCAGCAGCAGAGATAGCAAAGTCCAGGAAGAAGCAAATGATTTCGAAAGACAGAAGGGACAAAGTACTGGTGGTTCATGCCAGTAATCCTAGATACTCAGGAGGCCGAGATCTGACCATTGTAGTTCAAAGCCAGCCCAGGAAGCCAAATCTGTGAGACTCTTATTTCCAAGAAACTAGGACAACGTCAGAAGTAGTGCTGTGGCTCAAGTGATAGAGTGCTAACCTTGAGTCAAAGAAGCTCAGGGACAGTGCTTGGGCCCTGAGTTCAAGCCCCAGGACTGGCAAAAATAAATTAATTAATTTAATTAAATAAAGCTCAGGGACAGCATCCAGGCTCTGAGCTCAATCCCTAGGACCAGAAAAAGGAGGGGAAAAAATACATATACAGGATAGATTCAACTTGAAATACCTGTGCCCAGGTGGCGATTTCTGATGACCTAAGCTGAAGGCCAGGGACTGGACCGTCCTCCGAGCTGCAATCTTTGTTGACAGTGATCAAAGCAGCCTTCCAGGGAACAGAAGTGGCCTCTGTTCATCCAGACATCTCTGGAGGTGGGATCTCCAAGCAGAGGCAGCTACCAGACGCCCTCTGTGCCTTCCCAGGGCAAGTGTGAGAGTGGCATGAGACCCATAACCACAGCCTTTGAGATACTTCCTCCATGAAGAGAGAAACAGAGACCTCTGTGCGCCCCTTCCATATCATCTGGAGACAGGACACACCTCCTTCCTCAAAGTGACCAGGAGCCAGAGGTCCAGGACATGCTGTGACCAGTTCTAAGGTCACTGTGCTTATTTGCTCTGGGGCAGGAACTGAATTTTTCAGAGCAGCTTCTTGCCCCAGGACCTCACCTGCTCACATAAGAGTTGTGGCCCCTGTCAGCAAGTCCCGACTGCCACAGGGGCAGGAAGGAGCCTTTCTGATGTAACCAAAGGCAGATGATGTCTACCAGCTTGGAAAGAAGGTGTTGCAATCCTGCCAGAATTCATTGGCTTTGGATTTTTTTTTTCTTTTTAGGACCCCAGATTCCACACAACAAGCAAAGGGTCTCCTCAACTCAAGTTCAGGGAAATGCAGATACCCAAATCATTTTGTCACCTTAGTACCAAATAGCCAAATGTGTCATGTCAAGTCCTAAGGACCTCTGAATCATGTCTCATGCCATACTCTGAAATCTTACCTCCTGTGTTTGAGCATGGTAGTTTACACCTGTCACCCCAGCTATGTAAAAATTGGAGACAGGTAGAGCACAGTCCAAGGCTGGCCCAGGGGACACGCGCGCACACACACACACACACACACACACACACACACACACACACGAGAACCGATCTGAAAAATAAACATAAAAAGGCATGGGAATGTGGCTCAAGTGATAGAGCACTAACAAGCACAAGACCTTGATTTTAAATCCTAGTTAGTACTGCCATATAAAATAATAAAACTAATAACATTCAAGAATGGCTCATACCTGTAATCCCAGCCACAGAGTGGACTGGGGTTGGGAGAGTCAAGGTTCCAGGCCTTTTCTTTTCTTTTCTTTTTTTTTTTTTCTGGTCCTGGGGCTTGAACTCACCCTTGAGCCATAGCGCCACTTCCAGTTTTCTATTGGTTAATTGGAGACACTTCTCAAGGACTTCAGTCTTCTAGCTGGCTTTGAACCTCGATCCTCAGATCTCAGTCTCCAGAGTAGCTAGGATTACAGGCATGAGCCACTGCATCCAGCTCATGAAACATTTTTTGAGACCTCATCTCAACAGAAGAAGCTGGGCATGCTGGCATACAGCTGTCATCCCAGCTACAGTGAGCAGCATAAATAGTGTGGCCTGCTTTGTTGCATCCGGTGTGTAGATGGTACCTACTTCTTGCAAAATTGCATTTTTCTGGAAAGATCTACAAAACAGACCTGTGTAGACTTTGTAATCTTTGGCCAGGATATGTGCATTGTTCCCCCTACTCCTTACCCCAAAGAAACAAACTAGTACAAATCTGTTCTTTTAAAGAGAAAAACATTCCAGGCTGTCCTGGCAGGCCTGCTTATGGTCCTCACAGTCTAGCTAGAGGCTTGAAATATCTTGAAATGCAACAAATAATGCACGGGACGCATCCTCTAATTGGCAGGTCCATCTGAATGAAAATAGCCAAGCTCATCAGTTCGGAATGCCCAGTTTCCTGAACTCCCGTCCTATACCTTCCTGCTCCTACTAGAACTTTCTTCAAAATCCGATGTGTTACCACCACTTTGGGCTTACTCTTGAGTGCTCAGCAGAGTTCTCATTGATTCCGAAATGTCCTTGGGCCTCTCCATCAAAGTCAATCGGTTGGGGACATTCAAAAAGAAAACACATAAATTACTACTCAAGGTTTTGCTTAATTATTTATCATTGTATTGCATTTGGCCTAATGGCAGATTTCGTTTTATGCTGAATTTTCAGATCTGTGAGGCCGAGGCTTTCTCTTCTAGCAAAGATGGCCACAGTCTGATGGTTTATTGCCCTCCCAGGACCCCTGAACTGCACAAGGGGATCCAAGGGTCTGAGGAGCCAGCCGGCTGGTCTGACCTGTTATGTAAGCCAATTCTCCAGACATGTAGGGGCCTGATGGAGAAGGCGTGGCCTGGTACCTAAATCCAAAAAGGACTATCAAAGACAACCTTAGGGTCCCCTGTCTGTGCTCTCCCCAGGGGATAAAAGAATCCTTTGTCCTGTGGAAAAGAATATTCCCCTGCATTCCACCCCACTGGGCATCTCCTAGTGTTCATTTCAGGGAGCTTTTTGTCCATCCAATGGTTTCCTCCTCTGTGAACCCCACAGTACAGAAGGAAATAATTTAGTAAGCCAGACTCCAGGGTATGCCTGCAATTCCAGCCACTTGGGAAGCAGAAGCAGGGAGATCACTGGAGCTCAAGAGTCTGAGGCCAAGCTGGGCGCAGAGGCTCACGCCTGTAATCTTAGTTACAAGGTGGCTGAGATCTGAGGATCAGGGTTCAAAGCCAGCCCAGCACTAAAAGCTGAGAGACGCTTACCTCCTATTAACCTTTAGGAAATGGGAAGTGGAGCTGTGGCTCAAGGGTAGGGCAGTAGCCTTAAGCTGAAGAGCTCAGGGACAGCGCCCAGGCCCAGAGTTCAAGCCCCATGAACAACAACAACAAAAATACAGCTCCAAAACAAGAGCATGTTTTCATTGTGGGTATGAAGATCTAATTGATCTCTTATAATTGATTCTTACAAACTGTATGACCATAAACAGAACAATCAAAGCAGAAGCCACAAGCTGAGGCCTCAGTTGCCTGCCCCAGAGGACAAGTTTTGCTAGGATACTGAGAGATTAGAGATCAGATCAGCTCTGCTATGTAGCTTCAGGCCACCAAGATGGCGCCTAGCACAAACTGCCTGGAACTGTAATGGCAATTATGGCTTATCTTTTCCTGACTCATCCTTTTCTACTTATTTGTTTACCTGCTTTGCTCTGAGCATCTTGAAATCAAAAAACAATGAAGGCTGGCTCCTCAAGTTAACCTGCAAGGAATACATATTCTAGAAAACTCTAACTGGTCTTCGGACACTAGCCTACCTTTCTTTCTTTTTAAACCTATAGTAGGACTAGCTATACAATGACCACTTCCTTTTTGTGTGTGTGTGCCAGAACTGGGGCTTGAACTCAGGATGAAAATGCTGTCTTTTAGCCTTTTCACTCAAAGCTGGCACTCAACCACTTGAGCCACATCTCCAGTTGCATGTTTTGGGTAGTTAACTGGAGATAGTCTCATATACTTTCCCATCCAAGTTGGCTTTGAATCACATCTGAGCCTCCTGAGTAGCTAGGATTACAAGTATGAGCCACTGGCTCTTGGCCAAGTATGGGCAACTATCTGAAGATTTGCATATGATTTTGAACCTGGTTCCTTGATCAAATTCCAAGCTCAGCAATCAAACTAGGCTATCTGAGATTCTGGCTGTTTTGCTGGTAGCTTGATAACCTGTCTCTAGCTCAGAACCATCTAGCCAAGATGTGGGGTGTTAAAAGTGAAGTGTCTCTCTCTCTCTCTCTCTCTCTCTCTCTCTCTCTCTCTCTCTCTCTCTCTCTCTCTCCTTCCTCCCTCTCCCTCTCCCTATCTCTATCTCTATCTCTGTCTCTTTGTTTCTGTTTCTCACTAATAGTTTTCCTGATGACTCATTCATCATAAGGAAAACAGAAGAGGAAACTTTGAAGACAAAAGGTGATCTGAACAGTTAAGGCAGTGATTTTCAAGTTCCAAGAAAAGGCAGCAGACAAGAACCTAATATGTGGTGGTAATAATTACACAGTTGTGAATGCACACACAGCAAATGAGTCCCAGATGACCAGATCTCATGTGCCCAGGGACTTGTGTGAAGGAAAGACATGGCTGTCCCCCTGATGAGTTCTTCCCTCCAGCATCCACACACTATTGTTTAGTTCCCAAGCAAATGTTTTATTGCTCGCAAAACCTGATAACACGGCCCTAGGGTTCAAACATTTACAGCATTTCCATCCACAGACATTTCTTACTTTCAGTGTTTCCCTCTGGGCTACATACAGCTTTCTTTTGTACATTCCTAGAGAACTTCTGCCCAAAAGCTATGCAATGGAGCCAAGATAGCAGATTAAAAAAAAAAAGACAACACCAAGACCTCCTGTTTTGTAGACTGGAACTGTTACAATGCTAAGCAGTAGCCCTACACAGGTGGCTTAAGCCTGTAATCCTAGCTACTCAGGGGGCTGAGACCTGATCATCTCAGTTGGAAGCCAGCCGTCCATGAGACTCTTATGTCCAATTAACCACGGGGAGCGGGGGGAGGAGACAAGGGAGGGCAGGGGGAGCCAGAAGTAGAGCTGTGGCTCAAATGGTAGAGTGGTAACCTTGAGTGGAAAAGCTAGGGGGAGAGAACCCAGGCGAGGAGTTCAGTTCCCACCTCAGGCATAGGGGCATCCATACACACACAAATCCTGAAGAAGGCTTTTTGCTAGAAAGAGGTTCTGGGCCTTCAGGGGCCTGGGTCACACCGTCTGAGAAAGGCCCTGGGATGGCTCTGCCTCTCCCCTGGGGACAGGACAGGGGTGCTAGATGACAGGCCTTGGGGTGACTTTCTAAATCCCATCATGATTGTTAGCCCAGCTGTAAGTACATTTTAAAACTCGTCCTTAACGTGAAACAGTTTTTAACATTAAAAGTGTTCTGCCGTTTCATTAAGCAGATTCTTGGCCATTAAGTGTGGGACACACCGGGAGCTTCCAGCCCTGCGGGGTGGGGGGGCAGATCCTTTGGCTTCTTCTCCGACCCTGCAGGAGTCAGCGGGGAGGAGTCCATCCGGAAGAGGGACGCTCCGGACCACCCAGACCTAAGTCCTTGACCTCAGCACCGCAGCCACGCAGCTGGGAGCTCTGCAGCCGGAGCGGGTCCGGGATGTGGCCGGGAAGCTCTGGCGGGGCGGAGGCGGGGCGTCCCGGGAGCCTCAGGTAGGGCGACTCGGCCCAACTCGCGTCTGCCACGCCCATCCGGGCCGCCTCCGCCCACCGGGCTGATAAGCCCCGCCTACTATGAGTTATCTCCTCCTCCTCCTCCAATCCGGCTTTTCCAGCCGGGCACGCTCCGCCCACTCCGCTCTGTCCTTCTTTAGCTCCTCCTTAGCTCCCCGCCCATGGTTGGTAAAACCACGCCCACTCGTGTCTCCTCCCTGTCAATCCGGCCCTCCGCCGGGGGGCCGTCCCGCCCATCGGGTTGCTAGGCCACGCCCACTTCGGGAGACCGGTCTCCTCCCCTCCGCCTAAGGCTGCCCCAGCTGGGTGGCCCCGCCCCCTCTGTCCCGCCCCCCCGAGGCCCCGCCCACCAGGTCCCCTCAGGTGGGGCCGCCCCGCCCCTCAGTCCTCGGCCCCGCCCGCCCCGCGAGCGCCTCAGGTGGGGCCGCTCGGCCCGCCCCGCTCGCCCGGGCTGCGCCAGGCCGCTTCTCCTCGGCTCCCCCTCGGACGCGGCTCCCCAACTTTGGACACCGAGTCGGTGGAGTCGCGCGCGGGCTGTCTCAGGCCGACGGCTGTGGCGGCGACCGACCCTCGAAGACTCCTCCGTCGCTTTCCGGCGCCCCGGGCCGGGCGGCCACGAGGCCCCACCGAGTCCTCGGGCGTTCGCCGGGCCCCCGGAGGGAGGCTGCAGCCATGTCGCGAGGGCCGGAGGAGGTGAACCGGCTCACGGAGAGCACCTACCGGGTGAGCCTCGGGGCGCCGCGCGGCGGGACTCGGGGTCCGGGGGTTGGAGGCTCGGGACGGGCGGCGCCCGCGGCTGTGTCCCGGGGTGAGGAGGGGGACTTTGGGCGGGAAGGGCCTCCCCTCCCCCTCCCGGACAGCCGGGCTCCGGGGACGAGGCGCTGCGCGTTGACGGCCGACCTGTAGGTGCCTCTGATATAGATATATATATATTATATATATATTTGGGGGGACAGTTGGAGAAGCTGGGGGATCATCCTGTGCGGTCCCGGCGGGGGGGGGGGGCCCGTGTCCTTCCTGCTTCTCCGTGATCGCCCCGGCCTGGCTGGGCTAAAGTTCCCCCCCCACCCCACCCCCTCCCCCTTCCCACCAAGAGTGATCTAGACTTTCGACGGAGCCAGGATGTGGGGGAGAAACTTTCCCCCATCCTGAGGAATCCATCCCCAGGTGAGTCTGGCTTCCTGGGGCCCGAGAAGCCCCTCCCCGCTTGATTGTCCTCCCCCCCCCATCCCCGACCCCCCACCCCCACCAAGTGTTTAAGTTGAACCTGGCTCTTCTACCCCCACGATGGCCATGGAAGAGAATCGAGTCGTGAAGACGTTGGACCCCAATCTTCTAAAACAGGAACGCTCTCGATCGGGCTCTTTAACTTGGCCTGTGAGTTGTGATCGAATTTTTTTTCCAGGAACTCGACAGAGGATTAGTGGTCAGTTTAGTACGTTTTAAGTACTTTATAAATGAATTCCAGTTGAAATAAGATAGGCGTTTAATCATCTACGGTGAATAGACTACAAAACAACTTTTGTTTTAATTCTACTTAGGCTCCTTGGAGCCCCTGAGATGGAAAGTTGTTGAACTTCATTGGTAGCCAGAGGAGTTAGTCATTTTTATAATTTGTTGGGCTTTTTTTTTTTTTTAATTTTTTTTAAACTCTTAAATGAGTTTCTGAATTTAGCAGGTCAGAGCAAGTCTCTGAAATCAGTTTATTGACCAGCAAAAACTGGGCAAGAACTTAAAAACAGTGTGCAAATATTTTCACGATCTTTTTCATCTAACACACACAGTGGATACTGTAACATCTGTGTCGTTCTTTATAGGTGGACCAAGTAGCAACTTTGTTGATGCAGATTTTGGGGGATCAGCAACTGTGACTCTTAATAGTGTGTCTCCAGAGTGGGCAGTTTTTAGAAATGTGGATATTTAAAGCCTAGTGTTAGTAGTAGTGAGATTTCTTGTACTTAAATGATGGTAGAATCAGAGCTGGGGGTGCTGATGAAGGTTGTAAATAACTCTTAGACTTGAGTGCAGATTTCTTGGTTTGACAGGACAGGAGAAAACTGTGAAGTGAGAACTGCAGATATTTGCAGTCAGTGTTGTCTGTTTCAAAAATCCCATAGAACCACCCGGATCCCTCAAACACGAGCTTGTTTTTCCATTACAAAATGACAGTGTCAACTTGAGATCCTCAAATGGGCCCTTTTATTTAGTTTTTTTTTTTTTTTTGAGACTAGGGAGTCCAGTTTGGTCTGGAGTTCACAAATACTCCCACCTCAGCCTTCACAACGATGGACATGTGTGTGTACAGTACCACACCTAAGCTGATATTCAGTCTTGGGTCTGACTCACTGGAGATCAGGAAACAGTACCATATTGCATTCCAGGTGTCTCAGGGCTTACCCAAAGTACACTAAATGTTGATTATTTTGTTTTGTGCCAGTTCTGGGGCTTGACCTCAGGGCCTGAGCACTGTCCTTGGGCTTTCTCAAAGGTAGAGCACTACCACTTGAACCACAGCACCACTTTGGCCTTTATCTCTATGTGTGTGATACCGAGGAATCGAACCTAGATCTTTGTGCATGCTAGACAAGCACTCTACCATTAGGTCAAACTCCCCAACTCTGATTGTTTTTAATCATCATTTCCTGATTAGTGTTTAGGGATTTGGGTTGATTTTGCTTGTTTGCTTTTCGAGGTGGTGAGATAAGAATTCCTTAGTAAAGCCAGGATCATGGCTTAGTGTTCGTCTAGCATGCATGAAGCCCTGGGTTCAACTCCCCAGAACCACATACACAGAAAAAGCTGGAAGTGGTGCTGTGGCTCAAGTGGCAGAGTGCTAGCCTTGAGTAAAAAAAAAAAAAAGTGTCCAAGGACAGTGTGTAGGCCCTGAGTTCAAGCCCCAGGACTAGAAAGAAAGAAAAAAGAGTTCCACTGAGGCAGAGAAGTTTATATAATCTAGGAAATGAAGCACAGGCTGTTTGCCTTGCCCAGGGTTCAGCTCTAATGGAAACACACAGTGAAGTTTTTCGTTTACAGATCTTGACAGGAAACCTGAACGTTTTTACCTCCCCCCATGCCCATGATCACAGGGGAAAAACAGTGCACGCAAAATATGACCAAATTCTACAGGCAAATTGTTGATCAACCTGGTTCTTTCCACACCACATCTCCTACATGTTACCTAACCTAATAAGTCATCTACAGCGTTTCACGAATAGACAGCTAGCCCAGGCAGGTGCGATTGTGAAAGCCACCTGCAAATGAGATTTTTAGGACCCATTGTATGGATTTTATACATTTCTCTCTCTTCCTGCCTTTTTTTTAGTCCTTTGAAATAAAGGACTAAATAAATGCTTTAGAGGAAAGGAGAGGCTACTAGAAAGTAGCCTGATCCTCTATGCAGTATCAAATATTCTTAAGTACACATTTGTTGAGTCTTCTAAAATATGTGCTTAGACAAATGGTTACTGGTGATCTATGCTAATTGCCAGGGAAGGTGTGTGCCTTACAGTTTCTTCAAACAAATGGCCTGATAATAAGCCCTACAATATTAAGTCTTGTTGCTGCTGCTAATTTCGGTTCAGCCCCAAGGTCCCTCCTCCTTCCCACACTTGAGTCTGTAGTGGGGCCATAATTTGCTCCTCAAAAGCTTGCTTGTGAGTTTGTGTGGTTTTCCCTTGTGAGTCCCTTGCTTTAGTGGGAGAGTATGAAGTAAAGTTCAAAAACACCCTTCATTAAGGGTAGCCACAACCTTCCTAGAAGTTTAGACGTGTAGGATTGGAGGGGGGAGACGTCATCAGTGGCGTGGTGCCCCACCCACATGACTCTTGCTAAGCCAGGGGGAAAGGGGTGGAAGGGGAAGTGGACCTGTGGGAATACACGGGGAAAGGAACACCCAAGTCTCTGAATGTCATCTTCTCCAGGAGCCTGCTCCTACGACACCTTTAAAATTGCCAACAATTGCCACCTATCTCTCAGCTCTGCCTCAAGCAGTTACTTTACCTTTCCCTCCCATAAAACTTAATGCCTTAGAATGTAAATATACTAAATGACATATTTATTTACGATAGTTTTTCTCTTTCCTCCCCACCTGGAATGTGAGCTCGCCACCAGGCAAGGAGTTTTGTTGAAGGTCAAGCTCCCTGGACAGTTCCTGATATATAGTAGTGGTGTTTGTTGAGTGAATGAACATTAATCAGCTTGTTAACTTACGTTTCCTGTACCTGCCTTGATACTCCCCTCCTCTCCCCGCCCCTTCTTTCTTCCTCTTTTCTGTTTTGCTGAAGACAGAGTCTTGTTTTGTTGCCCAGGCTGGCTTCCACTTCAAAATCCCTCCTATATCAACCTCCTGAGTACTGGGATTAGAAGTATGCAACACCATACTCGGCTCTTCCCTGATACATTTCATAGAAGTTTTCATTTCATCCACCTGCCCTGGAGGTAGGTGTGAGCTCTGAGTGTGCATGCTATTTTTAGATTGACAGCCGAGGCCTAGAATCTGTGAGTGGCCAGCCTCTCACCGGCCATTTGCTACTTCGTTTCTAGTAACCAACAAATGCACACACCAAGTGTTTTCTTAATTCAGTGTCACCAAATTATGATGACAGACATGTCGTCATAACCTCCTGCCCTCCAGTACTGAGGTTTGATCTCAGAGTCTCACACTTGCTAAGCAGGTTCTCTGCCATTTGAGGCACTCCACCCCCTACCCCCTTATTTTTTTTTTTCTTTTGTTATTTTTCAGATAGGGTCACCTGTTTCTGTCTTGTGTGGCTTCAGACAATGAACCTTGTACCTACAGCCTTTCATACAGGTGGGACCACAGGCCAGCACTGCCATGTACTGGTGGTTGAGATGCTGTCTCCACTTATGTTTGGCCTAGGCTTACCTTGAAATTCAGTCCTCATGGTCTTCACCTCCCAAGTAGCTGGGATTGCAGGCATGAGCCTCAATTCCGTATCTTAATCTCTTCCCAAACTCTACTTTCTTCATGTGCTGAAGATAAAAATGGAATTTGCAGAACCCAGACAGCTTGCTCCTGGCTCCATGAGGGCTGAGAAGGTGATAGATAGCAAGAGCCAGAGAACAAACAGCAGTTTGGCCTGCCAGCTATTGAATGTTAATCGGAGTAGCCTAATATTTTTTTTGGGGGGGGTCTGGTAAAATAAAAATATAGAGCAGGCAGATTTTTTTTCCCCTATCAGAAACTTTTCTTTTTCTTTAACAAGGAAGAACTTTCTGAGCTATCTAACAGTGATCAAACTTGGGGAACTGGGGGCATGTCTTAGAGAGATGTTACTTTCCTTAAGGTTCAGGATGATTTTTGTTTCTTTTTTTCTTTTCTTTCTTTCTTTTTTTTTGAAGCTCATCGTGGGGCTTGAACCCCACATCTGGGTGCTGTCCCTGAGCTTTTTTGTCCAAGGCTAATGCTCCACTGTTAGAGCCATAGGTCTGCTTCTATCTTTCTTTTTTTGCTGCTTAATTGGAGATAAGACTCACAGATTTTCTTGCCAGAAATGACTTTGAATTGTGATCTTCAGATCTCAGCATCCTGAGTGGCTAGGATTACATGAGTGAGCCACAATGCCTGGCTTCAGAAGGATGCTCTTAGATTTACTTCAAAGCCTCCTGTCTCCCTTACACAGACCCTCAGGGAAACATCATGTGTGTAGACTAGCAGCAACTTGGATATATTTATTTATTTATTTATTTATTTTGCCAGTGCTGGATACTGAACTCAGGCCCTAAGATCCAGCCCAGGACTGGCAAAAAATAAGTAAGCATTCTTCTAAACACTGCACACACACATTCATTTAACTTACCTGCTGGCTTCAACTTTTTAATTTGTGAAAGTTGTTCTGGAACTATGATAGACATAGGGAAGACCTCCCTATTTTCTCAGGAACTGAGCTCACTGTGTGACCAGCACCATGTGAAAAAGCAGGCCAGAAAATGATGCTATGGCTCAAAGTGATAGAGTGCTAGCCTTGAGCTGAAGAGCTCAGGGACAGCACCCACGTAAGTCCAGGGTTCAAGCCCCACGACTGACCAAAAACAAAACAAAAAACCAGGGGGCCATGAGTTTGTCCTAGTGGTAGGGTGCTTACCTAACATGCACAAAGACTTGGGTTCAGTTTCTCCGTACCACATACATAGAAAAAGCCAGAAGTGGTGCTGTGGCTCAAGTGGTAGAGCGTTAGCCTTGAGAAAGCCCAAGGACAGTGCTCTGAACTTCACATCTGGACAGCCCTGAGTTCAACCCCAGGACTGGCGAAAGAAAGAAAGCAAAGAGAAAGCAAGCGAGCAGGCCATAGGAAGGAAAGGCTCAAGCATAAAACACATGCCTGGAAAGTACTAGGCCTGGCTTCAGTCCCCAGCAGAGAGAAAAAGAAAAGGATGGGAGTGAGAGGTAGAAGTAGAAAAGGAGGGAGAGAAGGAAGAAAGGAGGAAGGGTGGAGAGAAGATAGAGGGAGGAAAGAGAGAAAGGAAGGAGCAGGTAAGACCAGCTCCTTAGGGCACTATCCCCCAAGGGTATCCACTCGCCTAACCTCTAATGGCATTCATTATTTTGTCTATCTTCTTTTCCCCTGGGTGTTTGTCAGATTCCAGATTTGTTCACGTTCTTGGAGTTACTCTACCCAGCTTGTTCTCCTGACTGAGCAGTGCTGTCCTGCGTGAATATGGAGCAGCTGGTTCCTCTCTGGATGGCATTTGCCTTGCCCTCATCCCACCCACAAAGGGCGTGTTAGGAGTGGGTGCTCTGGGAGCATCCTAGTTTATATCTGCTGGTGTGGGCCCTTGTGTCTAGTGAGTGCACTCGAGTGGACTGGGTGAAAATGAGAATGTGCGGTCACACTCGCTGAGGTTTCACTGGCAGCATTTGAGAGTTCCGGTTGCTTCGTCCTCTTGCCAGTGGTTGATGATGTCAGTCCTGTGTTTTGCCATCATCACCTGATGGAGATGAGGCTGTAAATTCAAACCCAGACTCCCCCAAGCGGGGATGGGAGGGAGAAGGGGGGAGACACTTAACAGTCACAAAGACGAGTGTCGGGCCCGGGTCCCACTGCTGCAGGGCTACACTGTGGACTGTCGTGGCTGAACACAGGGTTTCACGGAAGAGGTGTGGGGGTATTAATGAGCCCCCTCCCCCCTTTACCCAAACTGGAAGGGCTAAGATGTATGACCCCCCCAGAAAAAAAAAAGAAAGCCGGTTAAAGAGGAATTAAACGTGTTAAACTGGGATGGAATGTAAAGTTGAGGTAAATTGATTTCCTTGCTAATTAATTATTAATGCAAATACTTTCAATGTAGATACTTTACTGTTTTAGGTACACTAAGCTAGTTTTTCTAGCTGTTTCTATTTTTTATTTATGCCAGGGTTTGAACTGAGGACCTCATAATTATTGGGCAGGTGAGATAGCATTTGTGCCAAGTCCCCAGCCCATCATAAGCCAGTTTTTAAAAGGAATTTCCGTGAGCTACATGTTTGTTTGTTTTATTTCCCTGCCTGTCCTGGAGCTTGAACTCTGGGCATAGGCGCTGTCCCTGAGCCTCTTGTGGTCAAGGCTAGCATTCTACCACTTGATTCATAGTGCTACTTCCAGCTTTTTCTAAGTATTGAAGGTAAGAGTCTCACAGACTTTAATGCCTGGGCTGGCTTTGAACCATGAAGCCAGAGCCAGAACCTCAAAGCTCAGCCTTCCTGAGTAGCTAGAATTACAGGCATGAGCCACTGGCACCCATCTGTGAGTTACATTTTATATCAGGAGATTTCTGTAACATATAGTTACAGGAGATTTAATTTAGTCAGAATCTCCCATAATTATTTGGGAATCTATTTAATCATGGAGGCTTTCTAAAATGATTTTCCCCTCTGATGCCAGAATATTTCCAGAGTATTTATGAAAATTTATACTGAAAGTAAGTCATCTGCAACCCAGATACCCACAACCCTTTCTGGTCCTTTCCCGTACATATTTCCATGTCAGTCTGTCCATGTTCAGAAGTTCATTGTGATAACTATGCTGCAGTATTTCAGTTCTCCAAGAGTTGATATAGCTCTGCTCTTGCGTATAGATCACTGCCAGTGTTTTGCTGTTTTGCCACTGCAGTGGGTACCCTGAGAAGAGCAAGCTTATCCCAGATCCCTGCCCATGCCCTGAAAGCTCAGTTCTCAGAAGGGAGCTGTGATCAAGGGATCATGCATTTAAAACACAGTTGCTGCTCATCAGAAAATGCCAGAAAGCAGGCACCAAATTGTGCTGTTGTCTGTATGGGGTTGTATGGTTTCTGGACTCATATGCCAGTCAAGCAGGTTTTTTAAAACAGTATGAGGGTACGAGTGTGTGTGTGTGCAGAATACCCCAAATTTCATGCCTTCCATTTTAAGAATCATGTCACCATCTGTTCAGAGCACCATAGACTCAGACCTCTCCACTTGCTTCTTTTCTTGATTTGAGATTCGTGGTTTTCTAACCTTGAATCCTTACCTTCTAGATAAAGGTGAGTAGGTAAATGAGATTAAACTACTGCCCTTGCTGCTTCCTTTCACAAACCAAATCATGAGTAGAAGTGTTCCCAGACCCAGAGCTGAATAGAAGAGGCTGGTGTAGATGGAAGGAAGCTCCCAGGCTGCCTTGGGAGGAGCAGGCCTCCCCCTGCCACCCCCCCCAAAACAGAACAGCAGGGTGGACCCTCCAGTTATCTAAACTGTGGATGCTTCTGTTTGTTGTTTAAATTGTTGGGTGTTTGTAGGCTGTTTCCTTTGCTACAAAACTTCAATGGCTTTCTGGAGTTTTAACTTCTCTGAATTTTCTTTTTTTTTTTTTTTTTGGTGGTACTGGGGTTTGAGTTAGGGACATTGAATCAGACATGCATTCTACCACTTGAGCCATGCTCCCAGCCCTTCTTTTTTTATTTTTAGTTATTTTTTTTCTAGGGTCCAGAACTTATGCTTGTTCCAGACCAAGATCCTATTTACGCTCCTGCATAAATTGACGGGTATATACCACCACACTCAGCCTGTACTGGTTCAGATGCAGTCTAACTGATTTTCTTTCTGGGCTAACCTCAAACCAATATCCTCCTGATATTGGGTTATAAACATCAGCTGCCATGCCTGTCTTGGAGTGTTTTTAAAATATGAAAGGGTTACTTTTATAACGTGGCAAAAAATAATGTACAAATACATATATAGGTTCCATCCCTATATCATATCTTAGAACAAAGTTAAGATTTGCCATCTTATACTGTTTTAAAAGTTAACCTTTTAAAGAGAAATTTAGTTTTGTTGTTTTTTTTGTTTGTTTTGTTTTGTTTTTTGGTTGGTGATGATCCTGGGGCTTGAACTCAGGACCTGGGCTGAGTCCCTGAACTTCTTTTGCTCAAGGCTAATGCTCTACCATTCTGAGTCACAGCTCTACTTCCAGCTTTTTTTGAGTACTTCGTTGGAGTTAAGAGGCTTGTAGGGGCCAGGAGTGTGGCCTAGTGGTAGAGGGCTTACCCAGCATTCATGAAGCCCTGGGTTTGATTCCTTGGGACCACATATACAGAAAAAGCTGGAAGTGGTCCTGTGGTTCAAAATGGTAGAGCACTAGCCTTGAGCTGAAGAGCTCAGGGACAACACCTAGGCCCAGAGTTCAAGCCTCACTACTGACAAAAAAAAACAAAGAGTCTTGGGACTTTACTTCCCAAGCTGACTCTGAACTGTGATCTTCAGATCTCAGTCTTTGGAGTAGCTAGGATTATAGTAGTGAGTCACAGATGTAACAGAAAATTAGCTATGCTAGAGACATTGAAATTCTTTTTTGTTGTTGTTGGTGGTGGTCATGTGGCTTGAACTCTGGGCCTGGACACTGTCCCTGAGCTCTTCAGCTCAATGCTGTTGCCCTACCCCAAGTCCTGGGCATTGTCTCAGAGCTCTTCAGCTCAAGGCTACCACCCTATCCTTGAGCCACAGCCCCACTTCCCGTTTTCTAGTGATTAATTGAAGATAAGAGTGTCACTGCTTTGGAGTGCGAATCTCAGTTCTCAGCCTCCAGAATAGCTAGGATTAGAGGTGTGAACCACCGAGCCTAGCTAAACTTTTTTCTACTCATGGCCTGTGAGAATGATGACCACCGTTTTAATAAAACTCCCGTGGTGGGTCTGGGGCTGCAGCTCAATGTTCAAGCCCTTCCTTGTTGGACATACATGAAGCCCGGGGTTCCAACCCAGCCCTACAAAATAAGTAAGAAAATAAGTTTTTCATTGACCCAGTGGTCTGTTGGTCTCCCTGTTATACCTTGAGCAGCCTGGAGAGGAGATCCATTGCGTCTGACAGTGCCCCGTGCCACTCCAGACATGCCAGCGTCATTTCTTCAGCTGTTAGACCCTGGGAAGATATCTTCAGCTGACCAATCCAGTTTGTGTTAGCCCCCATTTTGTGTGCTTTGATATTTAATCCACATGCCTGTGCTTCAGGTTTCTAGTTTGTAAATAAGGATTAGAGTTGCAGAAGGCAGAGATCAAGGGGATCAAGATTCCAGACCAAATGTTATCAACACCCCATCTCAACCAATAATCTGGGTGTAGTGGTATTAGCCTGACATCCCAGGGATAAATGTAAATTGGAGGATAAAAGTCCAGGCTAACCAAAGCTAACACCAAAGACCCTGATAAAATAATAACTAAATAAGATAATAACTAATAAAGCAAAGATGTGGCTCAAGTCTAGCACAAGGCACTGAGTTGAACTCCAGTACTGTATATACCAAAGAATAATAGGATGCTAATAGGAACCAAGTCAGGAGGCTATGGGGATTAAACATGATGGTGAGGCACTGGCACATAGTAGGTGTTAATGTTAATGCTCTCTGTAGCAATGGCAGGCACTTATTGCACTGTAACTGCTGCACAAGCATCCGTTTACTGTATTAATGTATCCATGTATCCGATTGCTATATCTCTCTAGAAGTGGCAGACACAGGCGGAGCTTGATAAATATTTGCTAAAGGATCAGTGATGAGGCCGCAGGCACACAATGTCACTTTGTGTGCCCTATGCCCTTTCTGAGCATGAAAAGCCCTTTCTTGAGCCAGATGGCAAAAAGATAGAAATTGCTATGGGCTTCGTACTGAGGATCCGCTTCACCGGCCGTGGAAATGAAGACCCTCACCTCCACCTACGCCAGTAACGGTGGCCACTGTGTTTCCAGCGCCTGTTCTGTTCCCTGTGTGTAGCAGGTTTAGGCCCACAGTCCTGTTTCTCAGGCCCGCAGGCCCTTGAGTGCAAGGCTGAGACAGCACAGCCCAGCCAAACTTATTAGTGCCTCCAGCCAGCTGGCCACTGTCACCGTGTGTTTCCTTGACCTTGTCCCTGTTGGGATCTGCCTCCATCACTTCATTTCTTTGACCTTTGTTTCATCTTAGTATCAGCAGAAAGGAGGACTAAGCTCCAGAGGAATCTTATTTTCTCCTCCCTTCTTCCCTTCCTCCCTTCTTCCCTTCCTCCTTCCCTCCCTCCCTCCCTCCCTCCCTTTCTCCCCCCTCTCCCTCCCTCCCTCTCTCCCTCTGTCTCCCCTCTGCCTTCTCCTCCCCTTCCCTCCCCTTTCTCTCTCTCTCTTTCATATATTTTTATTGTAATTAATAGAGGGGTTAATTATATTCACCAGATAGAAGGTGCATTACTTTCACATTCTTTCTTTCTTGTGTGTATATTGGTCCTGGGGCTTAAACTCAGGGCCTGGTTGCTGTCTCTGAGTTTTTTGGCTCAAACATGGTGCTCTACCACTTGAGCCTGGGCTGGCTTTGAACCTCGATCCTTAGATCTCAGCCTCTGGAGTAACTAAAATGACAGACATGAGCCAGAGAAAATTTCTAGGCAATTTGTAAAACATCTTGGGGAAATTGAATGTAAGAGAGAAAAAAGTAAGCCAGGCATTGACGGCTCATACCTGTAATTGTAGCTACTCAGGAGGCTGAGATCTAAGGATGACAGTTCAAAGCCATTCTGGGCAGGAAGGTCCATGAGGCTCATATCTCCAACTAATCACAGAAAAAGCTGGAAGTGGTGCTGTGGCTCAAGTGGTAGAGGACTAACCTTGAGTGAAAGGCGCTCAGGGATATTGCCCAGGCCCTGAGTTGAAGCCCTAGGACAAGCAAGGGGTGGAGGTGGGAATAGAGGAGAGACAGCTTTACATATAGATACTACTTAGGAATTTTGATTCTCCTTTCTGGAATCTGAGAACTAGGTAAAAAACTTTTATAGTAATTTTTTTCCAGTCCTGAGGCTTGAACTCGCACCTGAGCACTGTCATTAGGTTTTCTCAAGGCTAGTGGTCTGCCACTTTAGCCACAGCATCACTTCCAGCTTTTTTCTATGAATGTAATACTGAGGAATCGAACCTAGGTCTTAGTACATGCTAGGCAAGCACTCTACCACTAGGCCAAACTCCCAGGCCCAAGAACTGTTTTATAATGCTTTGAGGTATTTCTCTGATTGCAAGAGCTACAGTTTTAATTCAGAGTGGAATGGCCCATATTGGGGAGAGAAGTTCACTATGATTATTCCAGATACTGCTTTGACAGTGGGAGGAACTTTCAACTTGAAAAAGAAAAGGAAAGAAAAATGGGGTGTTGTGGTTGATGTACTTTGATCTGCTACCTGTGAAGGCCTTTGAGACTTTCTAGACAAATGCAGACCATTACAGGGCTGGGCCTTTTCCTGTAAATTCATTGCTTGCCTTTTATCCCAAGATACATGTTTAAAAACATAAGTAGGCAGGCGAGACAATTTCACCAAATGAACAGTCTTCAGAAGTGTATGGCATGTGTGTGAGTGTGAGTTTAAGTATGCCAATCCTGGGGCTTGAACTCAGGGCCTGGGAGCATTCCCTTAGCTTTTTACTCAAGGCCACTCGAGCCACAACTCTCCTGGCTTGTTACTGAGCAACTGGAGATGAGTTTCATAGACTTTCCTGATTGAGCTGGATTTGAAGGCAATCCTGAGTATCTTAAGATTACAGGCATGAGCCATCGGCACCTGGCACTTTATTGGTTTTTAGGGAACTCAGACACAAAAGAAGTACTGTAACTCTTTAAGGACCTTCTTTTACTAGAGGCTGAGCCCAGCCAGGCATAGTTGAACCCACCTGTAATCCCAGCACTCAGAAGGCAGAGGCAAGAGAAACCAGAGTTAGAAATCATCCTGAGCAAAACTATTAGTAAGAGCCTGTCTTAGGGATACAGCACAAGTAGAACTCATATCTTGAGCCCTTTGGCTCCATCTGTACACTGAGAAAACAAACAAAAAAGAGGGTCAGGCTAAGCAAGAGAGGCCTCCTGTGCATTCGGGAGCCCTGGCCCACTGGTCTGCTCAGACCGTGTTGTTGGGGACAGATTTCATGGGCCTCATGCCCTCCCTTCCAGCATGACCTCTGCACAGAAGGAGCACTTTTGCAGAAATAATTCTTCATAAACCAAAATTTGGATTGGTATCGAGGGGGGAGAAGGGCAAACAAGGCTTAAGCTACAGTGGATGGTTAGTGGAGGTGGTGGTGGTTATTGTTTTCCTGCGGGGTGAAGATTTTTTTGTGGAGATGCCCCTGGTAGGACGAAGAAGGAAGGTTGTTTTTTTGTTTGTTTGTTTTTTGTTTTTCTGGAAAAACATTTGCCAAAGTCTTTCCCCAGGCCTGCTGGAAAGACAGTTGCTAATCCAGCAGATTTGTCTTGAAATGGATGGCCTATCATTCTGTACTAATGGAGCCGATTGATTTTCTGGGGGTGGGGGAATTGGTGCAGGCACTGCTCGGGCATAATGCGTTTGGGACCTGGGGACCTGTGCTCACTGGCTGACCTGTGTCACCATCCCACGCCCAGCAGACATACAACTGTGGCCATACCTGCATCCTTAGGGGTATCAAGTGCTTTTGTCAGGTTTGTTTTGTTGTTAAAAAACTTTTGTGAGCATAGTATTGTTTGTATGTAGGAGTATGCAAAATCTTATGTGTGTGTGTGTGTATGTGTGTTTGCACGCACATTCGTGTGTGTCTAAAGCCTGGTGCCAACTTTGTGGCTGCTCTTCATAGAAATGGCAGAGCTTTGTGATGGTGGTCACTAAGTGTGCTGTCCTACACTATTGAAACTGAAAAAGAAGCAATAAAAGTATGAAACCGAGTGCGGGGGAAACTTTTATGTATGAGCCAAGCACGGGTGGCTCATGCCTGTAACCCTAGCTATGCATGAAGGAGGCTGAGATCTGAGGAACCCAGTTCAAAGCCAGCCTGGGCAGGAATGTCTTCGAGGCTCTTACCTGCAATTACAGAAAAAGCTGGAAGTGGTGCTGTGGCTCAAGTGGTAGAGTGATAGCCTTGAGCCCTCAGGGATGGTGCCCAGGCCCTGAGTTCAAGCCTCAGGACCAGCAGAGAGAGAGGTAGGAGGAGAGGGAGAGAAGGGACACTTAGAAATTGTGGTGATCATCTTTTGTAAGCCCATTATGCCTTAGTAAGAGAGCAGTACCTTGCAGCTCTGACTCCTGGATGGAACGACTTACTGCTTTGAGCTAATGAGGTTTGCAAACCTGGCCCCATTACCTCATGCTGGCTTTTCACAGCTAATTGGCCCACTGGGTCCTTGTGTGTGTGGTATGCTCACATGTGCCCGTGGAACTGGAGGGCCAGTGTGCCACTGTGGCCCGTGTCTGCAGCACAGATGCATGGAGGGCATCAGATGGGCCGGGCTCTGTCCTGCTGGGGTATAGTGGGGGGTCACCTCAGGACCTTGGAGACAGAAAGCACTTGAAAGAGACAGATTCCAAGGACACAGTGAGCGCTAGCTAGGAAGGAGGGAGGTCTCCCAGAGGTCTGGAGCTGACCCTCTGTGGGCTGGGTGTGCAGAACCAGAGCAAGAGGGAGCCTGGAGCTGAGGTCCCTGGACCCCTATCTGTGGGAAGGTCAACCCTGGGGCCTAGCCCCAGCTGTTTGCAGGAAAATAGATGTAACTAGAAATCGCAATGCCAAGCAGAATAAACCCCACTGCAAAATAAGACAGATGTCACATGCTCTCTTTCATATGCAGATGTAGGCCTAAAAATTTAAAAAATAACCTAAAATCATAGACTTTAAAAGAAACGGCGATGCTAGGGATCTATGAGAAGGGGGAGAGGGAGGGTGAGTGGGAAGGGTAAAGGGCAAGAGGTGACAGTGACCAAAGTATTTTATATGCATTTATGGAAAACAGAATAATGCGCTGAGTGGCTCAGGCCTGAAAGGTAGAGACTAGGGGAATGAAAGTTCAAGCCTAGCCCAGGTGGAAAAGTAGCTTGCAAGATTCCCTCGCAAGCCTGTAATCCTAGCTCCTCAGGAGGCTGAGATCTGAGGGTCGAGGTTCAAAGCCAGCCCAGGCACTGAGGTTTGTGAGACTCCTATCTCCAATTAACCACCAGAAAACCAGGAAGTAGCACTTGTGGCGCAAGTGGCAGAGCGCTAGCCTTGAGGTGAAGAGCTCAGGGACAGTGCCCAGGCCCAGAGTTCAAACCCCATGACTGACCAAAAAAAAAAAAAAAAAGATTCCCTCTTAACCAGTGGCCAGTGCAGTGCCTAACACCTGTCGTGCTCAGTGATATCTGTGCCCAGGCGGCCTGGCCCAAGTGGTAGAGTGCCTGCCAAACAAGCCCAAGGCCCCGAGTTCAGTTCTCTGGTATCGCCCAAAAAGGGGGGAAAACTGTTGTTCTGAGTTAGGGAGCAATAAGAAGAGGGGTGAAGTTAACCAAAGTGCATTATGTGCATAATGGAAATATCATAGTGAAGCCTCTCTATATAATTAATGTGTGCTAATAAAGAAAAATAGTAACTTCCTTTGAAGTGCATGGAAGGCCTTTCCACGTTACCTCTGTTTGTATTAGCGGGTGGTGTCAGTCACAGGGTGCCCTAGTGGGTGACCTGATGCCGATGACGATAATGCATGAGTGAGATCATGAGCTAATTCCACTGACATCTTTTTGTCATTCCAGCATGTTCTCAGCCCGTCAATCATGACCCCACACATGCGTGGATCCAAGTATAGAATGTGTTAGGAAGTTGTCAGCCCTGGCCGCCGGTGGCAGGGCCCCCGGGGGTCACAGGCAGACGGTTCCTTACCTAGCCAAGGGAGTTCACCTGACAGGGGCACCACAGGAGGCTTTTTTCCTCCTCCCTCAGTCCTGGGATTTGAACTCAAGGCCTGGGTGCTGACCCTGAACTTTGGGCTCAAGGCTACTTGAACCACAGCTCCACTTCCAGTTTTTTGGTAGTTGGTTTTCCTGCCTGAGTTGGCTTGGAACCTTGATCCTCAGATCTCCGCCTCCTGATTAGGACTGCAGGCAGAAGCCACTGGTGCCTGGCTTTTTAATGGAAAGAAAAGGAAGCAGGAATGATAAATGGCTGCCTGGGTCAGAAGGTCTGTATAGTGAAGTTACCTGAGATGTGTGTGGATTAATGATATGATGATAGTCCCCTAAGAACAGGATAGATTATAAGAAAACACCTTAAAAGAAAAGGGATAGAGATGGCCCTGATGTCTCACCAAAGTAGTCCGGTCCTCGAGCATCTTATTTTGGGGTTTGTTTTGGCAGTGTTGGGGTTTGAACTCTGGGCCATTCCGTTGCTAGGCTGGTGCTCTGCCACCTGAGCCGCAGGGTAGCCCTTCCTCTCGCTTCTTTTCATAGTGCATTTGAAAGAACTCTCTTGGCATGGGGCAAGTGGGAGGTGAGGAAGGTGACCCTGAGATCACGTGGGTGCGGGGCCCTCTGCCTCCGGCCGCAGGACTTTGAGCAGGGTTTTGAAATACGACATCTCAGTTTTGGCAGCTCTTCTGTAAAACCAGGATAATGATAACCGCGGTGTTGGGATCAAATGAGACGAGCCTTGTAAAATCCCCGGCTCCAAGCCAGGAACATGGTTCTCCATACAGCTTAAGAGTATCTCCAATGGGGAAGAAGTGAATGAAAGAAAAGGCTTTCCACTGAATAAGACTGTTCTGTGGTGGCTTACGCTGGCCTTCTCTAGACTAAGCCAGCTGTTGCAGAGAGGAAATGGAAGTGTCTAGAATGACCTGAGGAAACAGAAGTGCCTATAGAATGATCTGAGTAACTAGGAAGAATGACCCTTTTCCAGTTTTTGATTACAGTTGCTCCAGGGTAAGCTAAGCGCCTGGCGCTGCTGAGAGTTGATAAGAGGTGCTGAGGGGCGGGGCTGAGCTCAGTTTCTAGTGGAGTGGTTAAGGAGGGTGAGGCCCTGGGTTCCATCCCCAGAACCAGTTAGAATGTAGGTAGGTGCCTCCGTGCTTCCGCCTTCAGGCCCCTCATTATCATTTATACTGGAGGAGTCAAGGATCTGGGAGGATGGCTGTGGAATACCGTGTGACTGCTGGTGTGACAGGAAGCCCTGGCTGATGGCAGCCAAAACTATTCCTATCCAATAGGAGGTCCAAAAGTTTGCATATTTGGATGAGTGTTTTGCTTGTTTTCCAGCAGTCCTGAGGTTTGAGGTTTGAACTCGGGGCCCAGTGCTGGCTAGGCAGCCCTGTACCTCTTGAGCCACACTTTCCACTCTTTTTTGCATTTATTTTTTTCTGATGGGGCCTTGCATTTTTGCCTAGGCAGTGATCTTTGTACTACACCTCCATGCAGCTGGAGTGGTAGCCAAGTACCACCATACCCAGCTTATTGGCCACCATGGATTGTCCCCGTCTCCACCTCCCAAATAGCTAGGTCACAAGCGTGAGCCACTGCACTTACGTCTTGCATGCGTATTTCTGCTCTAAGTTAAGATAAAAGAAAAAACAAAAAAATATCTCAGTCGCCCAGTGTTCCTTTGCCAGCTCAGAAGAGAAAGGCAGGTGTAGGCAAGGGTGGGGCAGAGACTGTTGCTCCTGGCTGCACTCAAGGAAGGAGGAAGAAACATATCTGGAAGCTTGTCTAGGGAGCCGTTGTTATAACCTTTTCCTTTCTCCTCTTTTTCTTTCTCTCGTTTTTCATTTTCCTCCTCCTCCTCCTCTTCGTCGTCTTCTTTGTGTATGTTTATGTGTAACACAAGGCTTGAACTCAGGGCCTCAAGCTCTTGCTCAGCTTGCTTGCTTACAGAGGTCTGTCGGTTGAGCCAACCAGACTAGCATTTTACTAATTGATTAGAGACAGCCTCACAGACTTTTCTGCCTGGACTAGTTTCAAACCTCTATCCTTAGATCTTGGCCTCCCGAGCAGCTAGGATTACAGGCAAGAGCCACCAGTACCAGCTTTCAACAGCTGATTTCTAGTAGTTGGCCACTAACTTGCTGCTGCTGAGCCACTGGGATAGACCTAGCCCTCTTCCGGTCCATCAGATGTGGCAAGGTTACATGACCAGTTGAAGAGCCTCTAATTTTCTGTTCTCCCCATCCGATTTTTCTGGATGGAAGTAAACATTCGCCTGAAACTGGTTTGGCAACTTACCCTCCCAGCCAGGCAGGTACTGGAAAGCCATACCGAGCTTGGTTATTTTCTTTCTTTAACACAGTAATCGACCTACTTTATACCTTACCTATCCCTTTTACTTCTTCCCATACACATCGAGGTTGTTCCTGGTGACTGAAGTGGACTGTGCAACCGCTCAGGTGGCCTGGGATACAACAGTCCTCACCCCTTGGTGTGGGATGGGGCAACGCACACAGCAGCCGCGGTGACATCTCAGTTTCCTAACACAGAGCTCCTGGCTTTAGAAACAACATGTGATCTAGCTGGAACAGCTACGTTAATGGCCACGGGCCAGCATAGAAGGAGTTTCCACTGTTGGAAGGGGCCTGCATCGCTTTAGCTAAGCCTACACAACCAGGAAGTGGCCTACACCTGCTTAAAGTTTCTGGTCTTTTTTGTCTGGAGTGAACAGTAGTGCTCCTGGTTATTTAACCTTGATTTTGCACCCTCTGGACGTGGTAGCTTGGTATCTTCAGATGTTAGTGACTGCTTATCTGCCTTTTGTTTCACCTTTAAGGCTCAGCCACATAACAATATGGCAGGAATGCACTGTACTTCTCAGCTTGGTCTCCAGCCCTTTTTTTTTTTTTTTTTTTTTTTTTTGGTACTGGACTGTGATGTGCCTCTTCTAGGCTTCCTTTAGCAGCTTTGATGACAGGCACTCAACTCCTTACTCACCTGTCACTTCACAAGCGTCTCTCAGGGGCTTTTTTGCCCAGTCTGGCCTCAAACTTCAGACCTCCCTATCTCAGCCTCTGAAACAGCTAGGATTCCAGGTGTGAGCCACCAGTGCTGGGTCTATTGCAGGCCTTTTTGTTGTTGTGGGACTTGAACTCAGGGCCTGAGCACTGTACCTGGGCCTCTTTGTGCTCAAAGCTAGTGCTCTACTACTTTGGGTCACAGTGCCACTTCGGTTTTTGAGTTGTTAATTGAAGTCTCATGGGGACTTTTCTGCCTGGGCTAGTTTCATACCTGGATCCTGAGATCTCAGCCTTCTAAGTAGCTAGATATGGTCACTCTAGAAACAAGCCTGGCCATTTCTTCTTTTATTTTTTTGTTAGTCGTGGGCCTTGAACTCTGGGCCTGGGTGCTGTCCTTGAGCTCTTCAGCTAAGGCCACCGCCCTACCACCTTGAGCCACAGCCCCACTTCCTGTTTTCTAGTGGTTAATTGGAGATAAGGGTCTCACAGTTTTTAGTGCTCAGGCTGGCTTTGAACTGCCATCCTCAGATCTCAGTCTCCTGATAACTAGGATTATAGGCGTGATCCTGAACCTATTGAATTCCTGGGTATTTTATCCGAGAGACATAAAAACATGTTCATACAAACACCCATATGTAGCCCATTTCTCAAACTGGAAACAACTCAGATTTTCTTCACACAAATCGATAAGCAAACTGTGACATCTGTTCCATGGGCTACTGCTGGTGGAAACCGCTGTGGACACAGCCACCAGGTAGGGTCTGTCTTAAGGGCATCATGCTGAGTGACAAAGCTACTCATGTAGCATATGGCTCCATTTGTCCAAGATTGCCCAGTGGTAGAATTAGACCTGAGGCTTCCTCATTTCCTAAGATCAGGATGGGTGTGGAGGGTGTGACTAGAAGGGGTACACAAAGGAGTCTTGTGTCCATGGATCAGCCCTCTATTACAATTGAGAAGATGGCTGTAGAAATCTACACATTCAATAAAATTTTATAGCAATAATTTCCCCTCCATCCCCACTCCCAGAATAACCGAGAGAGGCTGGGTATGGTGGATTATACCTCTAATCCCAGCTACTCAGGAGGCAGAGGCAGATGGATTGCAGTTGATAAAAGAACTGGTAAGAGGCAAATAAGGTTTGTGGTTATTAATGCTGTTCCAGTGTCCAGTTTTGTTAGTTCCAAGAGTACAGTGTGGTTTACAGAAGAGATCGCTGAGGATACAGAGCAGCGTAGCTAGGAGCTAGACGCTGTATTATTTTATATCTCCTTATTAGTCTTAAACTATTTTAAAGTAATAAAAAAAAATTGAGGGGCCAGGAGTGGTCCCATGGCCTAATGGTAGAGTGCTTGCCTAGCATGTATGAAGCCTCGGGTTCCATTCCTTGGTACCACATACACAGGAAATGGTGCTGTGGTAGAGCTCTAGCCTTGAGAATGCCCAAGGACTGGCCCGTTTTTTTTAGAAGAAATGGTAGAAATATCAGATGTGGCTCCAGATGTTCCGTGGTGGCCGCCTGTAATGAGTGGAGGTGGAAGCATGCAAGCCCACCTGACACATCAGCTTGAGACCCACGCCTGTCCCAGTGATGTGTGATGAGTGGACTTCCAATTAGGCAGGCTGATTCAGAGCCACTGCTTCTCTTTTCCTTTTCTAAGAAAGCAAAGGAGTTGGAAACCAAATCAATGCCCTAGTAGCTGAGGACCAGGCCTGAGGGAAGTGGGGTTTGGGTGCCCAGGGGGCAGGAGTGGAGTGTGCTGGGCAAGGCCCTGACTGCCTGGCTCCTCTCCCGCCCCTTGCCACCAGCTGCAGTACTGCAGACCACAGATTGGATCTCAGGGTGGGTGAGGAGCCCTGGAACCACCAAGGAGCAAAACTCAGAATTGGGTGAAAATCAGCTGAGTACCCTAGGAGTTCCTTAGCCCCCTTCCTCACAGGAGCCCTGATCATCTGATGTTTCCCCCACCCCCTCCGCCCCACCCCAGGGATGGGATGTTAGGGGAAACCCAGTGCCCTAGGCTGCCATCTTTGGCTGGCCTCCCAACTGACTTGCTGTCCAGTGCAGCTGCAAGATACCATAGCTTCCTGCTGTACTTACGGCGTTCTCTGCCAAAAATGAGCTAACAACCACCAAAAGCCTGAGGACAGTCTTTAGTGTGGAAGGTAGAGGGATGTTAAACAAGAAAATGGAATAAAACATCAGCAAGCTACATGCATTCATCAAGAATAGAAAGGTGCTTTTTAAAAAAAAAGTAAAGAACCTGGCCCATGTCAGAGGCTCATGCCAATAATCCCAGCTACACAGGAGTCAGGTCAGGAAGAATCTTTCTGAGTGAGCCAACCTAAGCAAAAAGTTATGGAGACCCCATCTCAACATTGAAAGCAATTCTGTATACACCTGTCACCCCAGCTACCTAGAAAGTATACATAGGGGGCTAGCAGTATATGTACTTTGGCCTAGAGGTAGGGTGCTTGCCTGGCATGCATGAAGACCTGGGCTCAATTCCTCGGTACCATATACATGGCGGGGGAGCCAGAAGTGGTGTCTGTGGCTCAAGTGGCAGAGCTCTAGCCTGCAGAAAGTCCAAGGACGGTGCTCAGGCCCTGAGTTCAAGCCCCAGGACTGGCCAAAAGAAAAAAAAAAGTATAAATTGGAGAATTTATGCTGGCCTAGAATAAATATAAGGGTTAGAGCACCTGCCTTGCAAATACAGGGCCCTGAGTGAAAACTTCAGTGTTACCAGAAACAAACAGAAAAGGGAAACTTTTAAAGCACTTTTTAGAAATTCAAACTGTGGGCTACATACCAGTGGTTCATGCCTACAATCCTAGCCATTCAGGAGGATGAAATCTGAAGATTGAGGTTCAAAGCCAGCTCAGGCAGACAAAGCTAAGAGACTTATATCTAAACAACCCAGAAAAAAAAAATTCAGAACTGGAGATATGGGTCAAGTGGTAGATTGCCTTCCTTGAGCCAAAAACCCAAGTGAGAAAGACCCTTTAATTCAAGCCCTGAAACTGGCAAAAAAAAAAAAGGAACAGAAGGGAAAGGAAAAGAAAAAAAATTATGATATTAAGCACTTAAGAAAATAACAGAAGAGGGCTGGGAGTTTGGCCTAGTGGTAATGTGTTTGCCTAGCATGCACGAAGACCCAGGTTTGATTCCTCAGTACCACATTAGAAGAAAAGCCAGAAGTGGTGCTGTGGCTCAAGTGGTAGAACTCTAACCTTGAGAAAGTCCAAGAACAGTGCTCAGGCCCTGAGCCCATGCCCAGGACTGCCCCCCCCCCACAACAACAACAAAAAAAAGAGTTGGGATGTGGAGAATATCTGCCCGCAATATAGAGCATAAAGACAAAGTGAACAATGATACTGCCATAAATCCCTCTTGTATAATTAGTGCGTGTTAATAAAGTTTTGTTTTGTTTTTTTTTTTTGAAGAAAATGGACAATGAGCAAAATGAGAAGTAGTAAATCCAGGATGTGAAAATTCCAGAGTTCCGGAAAGAATAGAGACAAAAAATAAAGCAGGGACATTTTTAGACCCGAATGACCTAATTTTCCACATCTCTAGGATTCTCCAAATGTCCAGTAAAATTAGTGGGAAAAAGTACCCGCAGTGAGCCGTCAGTTTTACAAGACGGCAGCAAAGAGTGGCAACCAGAAGTAAGCCATGCATGCATGCACATGCCAGTCCTGGGGCATGAACTCAAGGCCTAGATTCTGTCCCTAGCTTCTTTTGCTCAAGGCTAGTACTCTTGTCACTTGAGCCACAGTACAACTTCTGATAACTTACTGGGGATAAGAGTCTCATGGATCTTCCCTCTCAGGCTCACTTTGAGCTATGATCCTTAATCTCAGGCTCCTAATTAGCCGGGATTACAGGCGCGAGCCACCAGCACATTCTTAGTTAGATGTGTCTTGGAGGACGGTCTGTAGTCAAAAGAAGTTGAAGACATAGGTGTGGCTGCTAAGCTCCTGCTACAAGCAGCCAGAGGGAAATGGAAGGACCACAGCCTGGCAGGCTGGAACAGCTCAGCCACACGGGGCCATGTGGAATAAGAGGACAAGAATCTGTGGAAGAGGCTGAGAGGGGGATGGGAGCTTAGCTGGCAGTTCTGGGTTCGAGGACTGATGGGGGTATGTGCTCTGGCAGATCTGACAGCAGGAAGGAATTAAGGCAGGTACACAGAAAAGGAAGCTGAGGAGCCAAGGACACAATTATTAATCCCAGGACAAACAATGGCTTTTTAAACCAAGAAAGTCCCTTCCTCCCATTGTAGCCATCAAAGACACCACGGACACTGTTGACATAGTTGAAAATGGCCATTTGAGGGAGGGCACAGTGAGGCTGGGCAGAGAAGCCAGGCCCTGGCCCTCCTGAAGCCAGTAAGTCACTCTCCACAGGAAAGACCAAGAACACTGCATAATAAACAGAAGAGCTTAGTTGAAAGCTTGTTGGGAGTGGGCGGGGTGGGGAGAGGTGGTTTCTCCTGGCACGAGGCAGCTGTCTTACCCCTCCACTCCCAGTGCTAATGAGAGCCCTGGTCTGAGTGAGCATGCCCCTTTGCATGCCGGGTACTCTCATTCTTACCCCTGGTCACCGACAGACAGGATGTGGGGCTGGCGGGAGGAGGTGGGGAGACTGGAGCGGGCCAGTGATTCGTGCTGAGTGGCTCATTATTCAGAGACAGCAGCAAGACACTCATCATGTTGTCAGTCTTGAAGTGAGGAAGAATAAGATCGAAATCTCTTAGAAGTTTCCAGTCACTGGGTCACTCGAATATTACCCCTGATATAATATTACAATGAAGTTCATTCAGGTCATCTAATGAAGCAGGTAGTCATAGTCTGTCGTCATATCCTAATGAATCATGCTATAATGAAGTTCAGGGTCATATCACCTGTTTCTTTTTCTTTCCTTTTTTTCTTTTTCTCTTTTGTGTGAGTGCTGGGTCTTGAACTCAAGGACTGGATGCTGTCCCTGAGCTTTTCGCTCAAGTTTGATACTATTTTCAGCTTTTAGGTGCTAAATTGTAGATAAGTGTCTCATAGACTTTCTTGCTCAACCTGTCTTTGAACTAAGATTCCCCAGGGTCTCAGCTTCCTTAGCAGGATTACGGGTATGAGCCAGCAGCCACCATTTCTTAACATGAGAACATAAGCATTACCAATCCACTCACACCTGGAGGGCACCTCAGCCTCTGGCTCACAGCCCCTGGAGGCTCGGGATGTCAGCATGTGCGGCGTGCTGTTCATGGTGAGTTCTAGGTCCCCCTTGGGAACTGAGGGCTGCCAAGGTTCTATGCAACTGGACCACGCGGTAAGAAATGGGTGCCGGTCCGGATTTGTGACTTTGAGGACTGTGAAGATAGCAGGTGGCACAGTAACAAAGGCTGCAAGATTATGTGTTCTATTCTTTGTTTATTAATAATTTTGTTTTGTATGTTTGTCAGAATGTGATGGAGCAGTTCAATCCTGGACTACGAAATTTAATCAACCTAGGCAAAAATTATGAAAAAGCTGTTAACGGTAAGTCTGTTTATCCAAATCAATAAATGCAAAGCAAACACAAAAGGCATTCCAGAATTTTTTTTATTGGTTGTTGGGCTTGAACTCAGGGTCTAGGCTGAACTTTTCTGCTCAAGGCTCATGCTCTACCACTTTGAGCCACAGTTCTACCTCCAGTTTTCTGGTGATTAATTGGACTTTCCTGGCCAGGCTGGCTTTAAACCAGTCTTCAGATCTCAGTCTCTTGAGTAGCTAGGATTACCAGTATACACCACCAGTGCCTGGCTTAAGATAGCTTAAAATGAACGAATTATATATAATTGAATCCAGAAACTTTGCAAGGGTTAGTGCTGTTGTGTATATGAAATGTATGAATTGGATGATAGGCTGCTATAACTATTGATTTTGCTTTTTGACTCAAAATTCTCCTCTTACATCCTTGCCATGGACATGTCTTCTACTTGTGTTTGTGCCATGCATCTTCTGTCCTTCAAGAGCAAGGCTAGCACGTGAGGCTGGCTCTCCTTGGCTCTCCCTGGCTTTCCCTAGCTCTCCCTGGCCTCCCTAGCCTCTTGGGCAATCACAAGGCCACAGAGTCCTTGCTCTGGACATCCACAGCAGTCCCTGGGGAGGAAATCACTGTGGCCTGCAGCATGAGGCTACAAGGAAGCTGAGGCTCACCCAAAAGGCTCTTCCCACCTTTGCTCCCTACAGAGACAATCCCGTTCTTGAGTCTTCCCAGCCCTGGGCAGGCCTCCTGCTTGTAGTTTTGCTGAAGCTGCTGAGAAATGTAGCTGTATTATAAAGCCCTGGGTAAGAACGGGGGTGCCAGCTAATGTGAAGTCACAGCTAGATTCTAGGATGGAGGGGCTTCTTACTCTCACTTGGCTTTTTCATTCATGACTGGCACACTGACACTTGAGCCACACCTCCAGTCCAGCATTTTGCTGGTTTATTAGAAATGGAGCCTCATGGGCTTTTCTGCCTGGGTTGGCTTCGAACCATGATCCTCAGATCTCATCCTCCTGAGTAACCAGAATTATAGCATAAGTTACATGATTTTTAAGTTTATTCAACTTGATCCTAAAAGCCAAGATATTTTATCAGATTGAGCCAGTTTTAAACCCAAGTCAACAGTTCCCAAATGATTTCAGTGTCATGAGTGGAGGCAAGCCAGAATTTCTGTTCAGCTCTTGTGCCGTCCTGCACGCCAGCCTCCCACTAATTTGCTTTCCAGTTGATCCACATTTTGTAGCTGCAATTCTTCCTTCTAAAATGTGTAGATGAACTTGACAGTTTGCTGGCTGCACACCTTGTTTTTTAGCTAGAAACCAGAAAGTTGAAAAGCAGCTTGATTTAGACCTTGGCCAGGATTGGTGTTCTGCCCCTCTGCCTCCCGGTGACCTTGCGGATGACCTCAGGATATCTTACCTCCTCAACCCCTCCAAAGGGCTGATAAGCAAGCACAGCCTTCCTACACGAGAGATTAAGTAATTGGCTTTATCTTTACACTTTAAGTCTCTCCTACTCATGTAAAACTATGTAGCAGACCATTACATTTCTTCAATTTTTTTTTTGTTATTTTTTTTATTTTTTATTTTTTTTGCCAGTCCTGGGCTTTAGCTCAGGGCCTGAGCATTGGCCTTGGACTTTCTCAAGGCTAGAGCTCTACCACTTGAGCCTCAGCACCGCTCTGACTTTTTCTTTTCCTATGTATGTGGTACCAAGGAATCGAACCTGGGTCTTCGTGCATGCTAGGCAAGCACTCTACCACTAGGCCAAACTCCCAGCCCCATTTCTTCAATTTTTATACATATATTAGAAGCTGTGTAAGTTACGCCATAAATGCTTTTTTTTTTTTTTGTCATAAACGTCAGATCTGTGCCTCTCTCCCATCTTTTCTGTGCTTCCTTTTAAATTCTTTAAGAACCTGCTTGGGCTGAAAATGTAGCTTAGTGGCTTAGTGGTAGAGTATTTGCCTAGCATGCCGAAAGCCTTTGGTTCAATTCCTCAGTACCGCATAAACAGAAAAAGCCAAAAGTGGTCTGTAGCTCAAGTGGTAGAGTGCTAGCCTTGAGCACAAAAAGGCTCCTAGACAGAGACAGAGCCGATGCCTTGAGCTCAAGCCCCAGGACTGGCAAAAACAAAAACAAACAAACAACTCTACCTATGATAAGCTAGAGCCTTGCTAGTCCATGAGGAAAGGAAAAGGCAGGAGTGCGTCTCCTCTAGTTCTGAGAGCCTGCTGTTTCTGGGTATGAATCCAGTCTGAGAGCTAGACAAATAAAGAGCAACCAGGTCTTAGTGAAGAGCTTGCTGTCATCACATTCACTGCTTCCAATCCCCTAATCATCAGGGGCATTTTACAGCCCAGCATCCTGGTTTCAGATGGCTATGACACTTGGCCAAAGTGTCTTCAATCTACCTGAGGGAAAAGGTAATTTTTAAGCTAATTAGAACCCAATCTGTATAGTGATAAAAAGTCTCCCCACCAGTTCTGGAGGCTCTTCACATCTGTAGTCTTAACTTCTCTGGAGACTGAGATCTGAGGATCATGGTTCCAGGCCAGCCCAGGCAGGAAAAAAAAAAAAATCCATGAAACCTTTATCTCCTATTAACTGCCCACCCTACCCCTCCCCCCCCAAAAAAAGGAAAAAAATAAAACAAGTGGAGGTGTGGCTCAAGTGGTAGAACTAGCCTTTGGCAAAAAGGCTCAGGGACAGCACCCAGGCCCTGAGTTTAAATATAAGTGAGTGGAGCCTGGAGTTTGGCCTAGTGGTAGAGTGCTTGCCTAGCATGCACGAAGACCCAGGTTCGATTCCTTGATATCACGTACATAGAAAAAAGCCAGAACTGGTCCTGAGACTCAAGTGGTAGAGCTCTAGCCTTGAGAAAGTCCAAGGACAGTGCTCAGGCCCTGAGCTCGAGCCCAGGACTGGCAAAAAATAAAATAAATATAAATGAATGGAAAATTATAATAATACTCCTGTTTCTGCTAATGAGAAAACTAGAACGTTTGATTCTCTTTATTCGAAGATAGTTCTTTTGTTTATTGAAATGCTAATGTACTTAAATTTTCATCCATTTTCTTCCCCTGGCAACAGCTTATGTGGCTGGTTGTGATTCTGAATGCCCCCCTTTTTTTTTTTTCTCCGTTAGTCAAAGGGCTTAAACTCAGTGCCTGGGCACTGTCCCTGAGCTTTTCTGTTTGATGCTAGAACTATTCTACATTTTGAGCCACAGTGATACTTACAGTGTTCTGAAGCTTACTTGGACATAAGAGTCTCACAGACTTTCCTGCCCAGGCTGGCTTTGAACCACAGTCCTCAGATTCTCAGCCTCCTGAGTAGCTAGGATTACAGGTGTGAGCTACCGGCACCCTGAGTAAATGTCTTTTTTAATAGAAAAAGTAAACGCACAGTCGTGCAGGTCTTCTGACTGTTAGTGGCCACCATACAGTGCTGCAGAGGCCAAAGACTGGGAAAGTTCTTTGCCAAAGTCACTGTGGTGTCATTCTGGTGTCAGGTCACAGCCCACAGGCTACCCCAGGTCCCCAAGCTGGCCCCACCAAAGCCTGAGTGAGCTTGCTTGCCACCGGAAGGGACAGAGAGAGGAAAACCTATGTAGCTTCTCTTTTCCTGTCTAAAGGATGGTTTGTATCATCTTCCCTGTATAGCCATGATCCTAGCCGGAAAAGCCTACTACGACGGAGTGGCCAAGATTGGGGACATGGCCACAGGGTCCCCTGTGTCGACCGAGCTGGGTGAGCTGACCTTCTGCTGTATGCTTAACTTGGGGTCCTGGGCACTTGGGTTGTGATAGGCCAGGGGAGCTAGCTGGCCAGGCGCTGAGTGTCTGTAGCCGGTAGAATGTTGGGTGGTGGGAAGCCCAAGGGGACAGAAGGTCCCCCAAGAGCTTGGCCTGCACCTCTGTGCCCAGAGCTCTGACCTATATCTGGAGCCAGGCCTCTGACCTGGCTGGCCGGTGCGTTTCCTGGGACTCAGGCCAGGAAGGCCTGCCCCCGGCCACGGTGTTCCTGCCTTGCAGTGGTGAATTTTCCAGTTCTGCTGCTATGAATCGGCCTCCTGTGTAGACATGGGCAGCCCCACCCTGGGCAGCTCAGCCACAGAGGGAAGCCAGTTTTCTGTTTACAGAGCTGCCCGGCCAGGCGGGCCCTGTGGGGATGAAGGTCCCCTTGGCTGTGCGCTCCACGTCACCTCATGTTTAACTCTGTGCACTTTATCACCATCCTTCAGAATGTTCAGAAAAGCAGTCAAAAGTAGTAAGGAGTGCAAGCGCATGCGTCTCCAGTGAAAACTGAGGAGTGGGCGCAAGCACTAGGATGGCTACCTTTGAAAGTGCCATAAGTTCAAACCCCAGTGCCACCAAGAAAAAAAAAAGGAAAGGAATCTTGGTACCGTGCTTCATGCCTGTAAATCCCCATGACTCCTCCGTCTCAACCTGTAAGCTACGTGTGGTGGGGCACGCCTGTCACCCCAGCTACACCACAGGCATAGGTAGGGGAATTGAGGTCCAGGCCAGCTGAGGCCAAAGCATGAGACCCTACCTGAAAAACAATTAAAGCAGAACAGGACTTGGGGATGTGGCTCGAGAGGTAGAGATCTGTCTAGCCAGTGATTGATTGGCCCTGCCCAACCTCTAGTATGCTGAAAAGAAACAAGAGAGGTGAGCTAGCAGAGAAGAGCAGGGCGTCCCCAAGGTGGTGGTGAGCGTGCCCACTACCCCCACTGAGGCCCACGCAAAGTGGAGGCCGGATGACCAGGGCAGGGCAGGGCTAGGCGGCTGAATTCCGGTTCTCCCCATTTCTCCTTGAGAAGCTCATAAAGCGGGAGATGAGGTAGCAGATGGGTCATCACAATGCCAACCCTGTAGAACTGCCTAGAAAGAAGGTTTTGGGGTGCCTCCTGAGCCGTGTGTTACCAGTCCTGCCCCTTAGTCTGTGCGGCTGCACTGTAGCAGCTCTGTCCTGGGCCCAGTTGATTTCACAAGGAAGAAGCAAAGTCCAAGCTAGCGGGGTTCCCGAAATAGGATGGAATGGACAAACCACCTTCCACGGGTGCCTGGGACCTGGGGTGGGGGTGTGTGGGCCTTCCTGACTCACCACCATTCAGTTTGCCTGCTTAATGTTTTATGAGTCTTGCCACTGTTTAAATGACACTTCTCCACGCCCTGCTTTATTCAGCTGCGAGATCCTTGGTTTATAACGTTGAATCAACTGTTTCCACAGCAACGGGTATAAACACACCTTGAAACCCCAGTGTAGTCAGGAAAATGCAGTACGGGGAAGGCCCTGCCCTGGGAGGGGAAATGACTTCCTTCAAGTTGGCCTGCTAATATCCAGTTCTCTGAGAAAGTGTGGCCTCGCCAAGAATTGCCTTTGGGTATCTAAGAGTGACTCCTTTTGGCTTGGGTAGTTTCCCTTCTGTTGCTAACATTGAACGCTAAAATGCCCCATGTATTTAACTTCTCTGTATGGAAGAAAAGCCAAAATTGTGTGTGTGTGTGTGTGTGTGTGTGTGTGTGTGTGTGTGTGTGTGTGTGTGTGTGTGTGTGTGTGTGTATGTACATGTACTCACACACACACTCTTTCTCTCACTCTCTCTAAAGCTAGGTGGGGTGGTTCATGCCTGTCCAGAAGCAGCAAACTAACTGCCAGCTAATAGAGACCTCTGTAGTAAGCCAGGAGGTGCAAAGTTCCTGTTAAGTTATTCATCGTCCAGGGCCAGTTTCTCTCCTCTTCCCGTTTCCATGCCCATTTCCTCATGATACCAAAAGGGTTGCTGCTGTGGCCATTACATCTGTTATCACCTTCTCTGCCAAGATAGGAAGGGAAATGTCTTCCCAGATGTGCTCTTCTTTTCTTTTTCTTTTTTTCTTTCTTTTCCTTTTGTTGTTCTTGTTGAGCCCAGGGCTTGAACTCAAGGCTTAGGCTCTGTGCCTAAGCTTTTTCTGCTCCAAGCTAGAGCTCTACCACTGTGAGCCACAGCACCACTTCTGGTTTTCTGGGGATTCATTGAAAGTAAGACTGGCTTTGAACTGTGATCCTCAGATCTCAGCCTCCTGAGTAGCTAGGATTGCAGGCGTGAGCCACCAGTGCTATGGAGGAGGAAACCATGCCCTGAATCCCCAACACAAAGCCCCTTAGGCCCCCCCCCGCCCCCACAGGGAGATGTCATTGACGCGCCTGTGTCCACCTGCCAGAAAAGCACCCTGGGCCTGGTAGCCAAGGAATGCAGGGCGGGGAGGACAGCTGCCGGGAGACACGGGCTGTGTGGCCTGGCCAGGCCTTTCCACGAAGGAGCAGCTGATGTGCTGTGCCCTCCGGGTGCTGCTGCATCCTGTGAGAAGATGGAGGTGGCAGTGGAAGTGACATTGTGTTGCGCTGGCTTGGCCCGCAGGTGTGTGCGTCACACTCCCCCGCTGCCCGTTCCCTCCCCCTTTGCTGTCTGGAAGACACCGCTGCCCTTCCCGGGTGGCACCTGTGTGCCGTAGGATCCGAGCACCCTGCTTTTTGGTAGTTATTGGAGATGGAGTCTGGAGGACTTACCTAGACAGAAAACAAAGCAACTAAACCAGATACAATGGAGACGACAGAAGTGGCTCTGGTGATTGGCCCAGACCTTGATCCTTCCACCTGTACTTCCTGTACAGCGGGGATTACAGAGCTGTACCACCATACACAGATTGCTTGTTGAGATTAGGCCTCACTCATTTTCAGCTTTGGCGTTCCTCTAACTGCCCTCCCCCATCTCCACCTCTCAGGTAGCTGAGATTCAAGGCAGAACTAGCATGACTGATCTTAAATGAAGTTTTGCTTATTTCGTTTTGTTTTATGCCAGTACCCAGGCTTGAACTTCAGGCCTTATGCTCTCAGTCAACTTTCCTGCTAACAGCTGGCCCTCCACAACTTGAGCCACACCTCCAATTCTGCCATTTTGCTGGTCACTTGGATCTGGAATTTCACAGGGTTTTCTACCCAGGCTAGCTTTGAAACATGACCCTCCAAAATGCACATGACTTTTGTTGACTATGGCACATTCTGTGCTTCCCGTGACAGAGTTGAACAGTTGCCGAAAACTTTTCCCATCTGACCTCCCTTATCATGCCTTTATCCAGACAGGACAAAACCTTAGGGGGTGCATGGTGCCAGATACCTATAATCTCAACACCTGAGACACTGAGGCGGGAGGAGCATGAGTCTGAGGTCAGCTTCACTATGTACACAGCTCTGAGCCCCTGGCTTAACGGGCCTTAGCCACGTGTCTAAGAAGCTCAAAGGCTTTATCACTTCTCCCATTGGGAAGAGCAAGCAAACACAAACTCACACGCCACTCTGCAGCCAGGACTCAGGATTGGCACATTCGATGTTTTAATCCACAGTGTTAGTTAAATGTAAGTTGAATGATCAGTTCACATAAAACTTCACAGGGCAAAGAAGTTCAGGACATACAGAGAAGTTGTAAGAAACTTCCATTTTGGCTTTAAATCCAGTAATGTTTATTCTAAAAGCTGAGAATATATTTTAAAAGGTTGAAAGGAAAACAGAAATGGTCAGGGAAAAATGTTTTTGGCAGACTGTTTGAAAAAGTCTTTGAGTTACTATGTTCTTAAGCAGAAAAAGTAAAAGCTCTTCTCATTTCTCAAAAAAAAAAAAAGCTTTGCTTTGGAGAATTTATAAATTCAATTTGAACTCTTTACAACTTAAATTTAGGTCATGGGTGTTTTGTCGTTGTTCCAATGTAGTAGGCTATAGGCGTTATTTTGGGTTTTTTAATTGTTGGGTTGGCTTAATCCATATACTTGTTTGGCTTTTTCAGGTATAGCTGGTGCTCTATTACTTGGGCTACACCTCCAGCCAAGCTTCTTTTTTTTTGTGGGTCATGGGACTTGAACCTCTGGGCCTGGGCACTGTCCCTGAGCTCTTCAGCTCAAGGCTACCACCCTACTCTTGAGCAACTTGAACTACAGTAAAAATAGAAGGGGTTTGAGCTGTCCAGAGCCAATGTTTCAGTGCCTAGGTTCAAAGGTGAAGTACAGATTACAAGGTGACTAAAGAGACACCTGGATGGCAGGTTCCTTACCAGCAGAGCGGGGGCAGAGTCCAGCCTTCTGTGCCCAGAACACCTCACGGCTGGCAGGTGCTTGTGCATTTGTGAGGATAGAATTGACGCCCCCCCGCCCCCCCCCCCCCGTCCCTGTGTCACAGCTCTCACCTGAGGCCCACACGCCCTGACCTCCCTCCCCTCCACAGCTTTCTGAGGCCGCAAGCCCAGGTGTGCACCAGGCCCCATGCTTGTTTCATTTTAATATCTCAGATTAAATGTTTTCATTTTGTCCCTCTTTTATTCTCTACTCAATCCTGTGTAATTTCCCATTTATATGAACAGGTTATAACTTACAAGTCCTCTGGGAACTTGAGACTTAGCACTCTGATTTTATAATCAGAATTATAAAGCCCATCTCTTAAAACGTACACCTTAACAGAAAAAATGAACTTTAATAAGCATCAGACTCAGCTTTTAATCTTTATCGTCTTAAAGTACTTTTCTTTGCATAATTAAAAACCTGTGGCTGCAAATTATTCTGCACACTGCTTTTTTTAAATGCGACATACCATACATACTTAGTTGTCGTCCTCTCCCCCCCACACTTTTTTTTGTTTACTTTTAGTACCAGGACTTGAACTCAGGACCTTAAACTCTTGCTCAACTTTCTTGCCAATGGCCAATAGGCTACCACTTGAGTCACGCCTCCAGGCCAGCTGTTTGCTAGTTAATTGGAGATGGAGTTCTTCTCTATCCAGTCTTGATTTGAACCATGATTGTTTATTGTTTATTGCTATACAGGTTTCACTGTAGATTTTCCTCTGTTGGCAGGGAAGAAGATGTGGTCTTAAACTCAGGGCCTGGGTGCTGTCCCTGAGCTGCTTTTGCTGTAGGCTAACGTTCTACCTCTTGAGCCATAGCTGGCCTTTTGGTGGTTACAGGAGATGAGTTTCACAGGCTTTCCTGCTGGGCTAGCTTAGAACCACGATCCTCATATCTCCGCCTCCTGAATGGTTGGGATTTGTAGGAGTGAGTCCCTACGCCAGGGTGAAAGATTCTTAATCTCAAATTATCATCCTAAAGGGGGCTATGAGAGGGCTAAATAAGTGGCTTGTGTGAGTCTGGGATCCGGAGCCCCGTTTTGTTTCTCTGTTAATTCTTGTCTTTCAACAAGAACCAATTATTTCCAAACAAAATGACAACACAGCAAGACCCTTGACAAAAACGGTTCACCTGAGATTTGAAGGTGGCAGAGCCCATAGTGCCTCTAGACCCACCTGTCCCACCAGGAACGCATACCTCATCGCTGTGCGTTACGTTCCTGCTCTCGTGAGCAGAGAAATGGGTGAGCTTTGACACATAACATTTTTAAAGCTGTGAGTAGAAATTCCTCCAGTTAGTGCGGTCCGGGCCTGGTGGCGGGAGCCATGGCCGCTGAGCTGCCTGCATTATTGATGTCACACCTGCTTGAGTCTTGAGTCCCACAATGGTTGTATTTTAGCCGCAGTCTACTAATCAGTGAAGAAGGAAGATGAATAATTCATGTGAATCTACCTCACTGGATGAAATAGCTTGTAGAAGATGCTTCCTCTTTTAATGTTGCATTTTACATTTAGATATAAAGAAAGCAATTGCTTATGGGCCACCTGTGGAAGCAAAGTTGATAAATTATTTATGTGACATATAGTTGACTGCCTTGAGTCAATGGACATTATTCTTCCAGTTAAAATAAGAATAGTGCATGAAAATCCAGTGTGGGAAGTCTTAGTTTGTTGTTTTTTTGTTTTTTAATTGCAAATCCTGTGCTTTGTGCTTGACTTGATGGTTCCAGCAGACAGGCAAGCTAACTGGTTTAATTGCTAATCAAAGTCAAGTGGGAAATAAACATTTAATTTGCTTTCAGAATCAATTTATCCATTTTAATGAAAAAATTGTCACCTAAGCCCTTCTCCTCCAACTAGTGAAAACTTGCTGTGGTGACAGCCAAATGCCTCCCTGGCGGGGCTCTGCTCAGGCCCCGCTGTCCTGGGGCTTTCTCCCTCTCTCCGCTGGGAAATGCCCAGAAAGTTCTCTAATGGTAGTTCCCAGGGAAGTTTGAATACCCTTGAAGGGTTTGATAGTGGTGTCCACAAGTTTAGAATTCATTGGATATTCTGGTCATGGGGGTTCATTGGCTTTCATTTATTTTTCCTTCAAACTTTGTGACTAAGTCACATCTTTTTTTTGTCAGTTGTGGGGCTTGAACTAAGGGTCTGAGCACTGTCCTTGGACATTTCTCAAGGCTAGAGCTCTACCACTTGAGCCACAGCTCAGTTCCACTTTCGGCTTTATGGTAGTTAATTGGAAATGAGTCTCATGGACCTTTCCTGCCCAGGTTGGCTTTAACCTGTGATCCTCCAATCTTGGCTTCCTGAGTAGCTAGTATTATAAAGGTGAGCTACCAGCGCCTGGATCCATTATACTTTTGCACTATTTTTTTTTGGGGGGGGCCAGTCCTGGGGCTTGAACCCAGGGCTGGGTACTGTCCTTGAGTTTTCTCAAGGGTAGCACTCTACCACATGAGCCACAGCACCATTTCTGGCCTTTTCTGTTTATGTACCAAAGAATTGAACCCACGGTTTCATGCTTGCTAAACAAGCACTCTACCCTTGGGCCATATGCTTTCCCTTAGCTTTTTCTGCTCAAGCTTGAAGCTCTACCACTCAAGCCATGCCACTATTTTTTGCTTTTTGCTGGTTAATTGGAGTCTCAGATTTGTCTGCCTGGGCTGGCTTCGAACCACAATCCTCAGATCTCTGTACTTTCTGCCAGCACATTATTCCCTTTATCTGTCTTACCTGTTTCTCATTAAGAATATAATGTTCCAGTTTCTCTTCTTTAGTATTACTTTTTTTTTAGATTATTCTTTTTTTGTGCGTGTGATTGCCTTGGGTTTTATTGTACACATTTACAAGGGACATATGTAGTCACATTCAGAGATGGCGCTGCAGGACAGAAGCGCTCCATCTCCACATCCTCCAGCAATGGGAAATGCATTGAAGTCACCCCCTTACCAGCAGCCCCCTAGCTCAGCCACAGGGGTGTAGGCTCTGTGTGTGTGTATATGTGGTGTCCCCTTATCACCTGACAAGTGGGGGCCAGCACCCGCCACTACCCCACATCACAAGGAAGTAGGCCACGTGTCCTGTAGCTCAAGGGTGAGAGATCAAAGTGCAGTTTTTGCTGAATGTCTCTTTCACACCACTGAATGAATGACCAAAGTCAGGTAGCACAGACACAGATAACAGGACTCAGGTGTCTCCTGCCGCCTCTTCATACTTCTCAGTTTCCTGAAAACTACAAGCATGCAATCCATTGTGGTATCATTTTTTGATCACCTGTTGTATCACTTGAAGATAATTTTCACAAAACTAGTAGCAGTGGTGCACACCTGTAAGCCCAGCAACCCAAGAGGCTGAGGCAAGAGAAGCACAAGTTCAAGGCCAGGCTGGGCTACCTAGCCAGACTGGTGGCTCATGTCTGTTGTGCTTAGTACACAGGAAGCTGAGATATGAGGATTGAGGTTTCAATCCAGGCCAGGCAGACAAATTCATGAGACTCTTATTACCAATTAACCAGCCAAAAGCCAAAACAGGAGGTGTGGCTCGAGTGGCAGAGTACTAACCATGAGTGAGAAAGCCAAGGGAGAATATGAGGCCCAAGGACCTAAAAACAAAAACAAAGACAAACAACAAAGGAAAATAAACACCAGAAGGAAAGAAAAAATGTGCCGAAATGGCAATTATACATAAGTTTCATTAGCTTCTCTCCCTCCCTGAACATTCTGTAGAGTCAGTGTGATCCTCGTGTAGAACCACCTGTCTCACAGCGACCGCGGGCTGGGGAGTGTGTGCTCCCCATTCTTGAGGGGTCTTCCCCTTCCATGCCTGGCCTGTGAAGGGATTCTGATCGTGGCCTTCTTCTTCCCCACTTCTCTCCACGACTTCTGGGCTTTCTATGTGATCTGGTTTATTTTAGGTTTATTTTGTCACCTGTGTTCACTGAGCTTTCTGAATCTGCTCTATGTGTGCATTGCTCCATGGGCTTGAACTCAGGACCTAGCTGCTGTCCCAAGCTTTGTCTGCTCAAGGTTAGTGTTGGACCACTTGAGCCACAGGCTCCACTTCATTGCCAGGTTTTTGGTGGCTCCTTAGAGATAAAAGTCTCAGACTTTCCTGTCCAGGCTGGCTCAGATCTCAGCCTCCTCCATGGCTAGAATTTCCGACATGAGCCATCTACACCCAGCTCTAGAAAATTCTTCCCAGGGGACTTGTTATCCACTTGCCACCCTGGTGCCCTGATGAGGGTTGTGGTGGCGAGGCCTCCTTTCCCTGAGGTCAGAGGACCCCTGGAAGCCAAGCCATTGGAGATTCGAACCCATTCTCCTTCACATTGACCTCAGAACTCATCCCCCATCCTTCCCACCTACCCCCCCCCCCACACACACACCCCTTAGCCTTTCCTACAGTCTGCTTCCCACTCCTAGAAGGTGTGGTCCTCACTGTGCTTAGCTTGAATGTTTTTAAGATGGGATCTGGCTGTGTCTGGGCTCAAGCGACTCTCGTGCCTCAGGCTCCTGAGTAGCTGGGACTATAGGTTCACACCACAGAGCCTGGCTCTTAGCTAGAACTTTGTACTCTAGCTTGTTTCTTCTGGTGAGTGAGAGAATTGACCATGTCGGAGCAGGAGCAGAAACCAGAAGCACCATGCTTTCCAGCAGGATGGCCCTGATAACCCAGATGCCATGCAAGAAAGTTGTCTGTGTAATGTATGTCATAAAAGGCAGCGGGGAGGCAGCATTTTATGCTGTGAGTGGCTCTCTTCCTAAAGGCTTTGTGTGATCTGCCCGTGGTAAGACCTAGTGTCCTATGGGCAGTCTCTAGGCTTCTGTGTAAATTTGTGGCACACTCCTGAGTTGGGAAAGAGAAAGAAAAAGGAAGGGAGGGAAGAGGGGCTGGGTTTGGGTTTGTGGTTCAACCCTGTCTCGGCTCCGGGGATATTTCCCTTTTAGGCCTTTCACTATTGATCATTTCCTAAGAATGAGTTTCCCAGGGTCTTCCTCTGAGTAAACGTTACTCTTCTCTCCTTCACTTGCATCCACCAAGCAGCATACCACCGGAAAAGAATGAAGCCATTCTATTCTTCTCCAAAAATGAATGTAATACTGCAATAAAGAATTGGTGTAAGTGTAAATCTGTGTCAAAAACAGATTTCCTTTTCTTTCTTTTGCAGTACTGAAGTTTGAACTAAGGGCTTAGAGGTCTCCCTCCCACATAGCTGGGACTGCAGACTAATACGGCCCTGCCCAGCTTGTTTTGTTGAGATTGGATCCCAGTGAGTTTTTGTGTGGGCTGTTTGAGCTTCCAATCCCTGTCTCTTAAGTAGTTGAGATTACAGGTCTAGGCCACTGTTCCCCAGCTAGCACTCTTCCAAATCCTGGCCTTGGAACTTTCAAATGCCAGATCTTAGCGACTGGATTTAGGTTGCACAGGCCCGGCTGGAATGCTAGCCAAGTCAGGTGGTTATCTGCCAAGTGTGAATGTGGACACAATGATTATTTTCCTCCCTCCACATCTCCCTGTTGGCAGTACTGGAGTCTCATGCTTTCACTTGAACTCCTTGCTCTCCTATGGCGCTCTACCACTCGAGTCACACTTCCACCCTGCCTTTTTTGCTGGTTAATTGAAGATGAAGTCTTGAAGACTTTTCTTTACCCTGAGATTCTGCGCCCTCCGCCTTCTGAGTAGCTAAGGTTGGAGGAGCTGGCGCTCGCTCAGCTCTGGGTTTTGTTGTTGTTGTCGTTGTCTTCCCTTCTACCGTGGATAACTTCGCGGAGGACATTCTGTGCTTCCTACCCTGTGGAGTTCACATTGTTGACACGAATCGTAGCGGCTCCCCCGTGGGGGAGCATTCCGGACAGGGTCAGTACCTGTTCCCTGTCAGGACTGGCACCCTAGATTCTGATGGCCGTCAAATGGCGACCGCCCCAGACCCCGCCGTTCTCCTCGTGCGGTGACTTGACCCGTTTCTGGGGATGCGCACTCCTGTGGCCTCCCGTCTCCCGCAATCCATTCACCGTGGGATAACCAGGAGCGGTGTGTGCAGGGCTTCCCGAGGACTGTGCCCTGGGATGCGGCGGCATCTGACGTCATCCCGCACCCACGTCACACGCGGACGCCACCGCGCACGCGCGCGCGGTACGCGCTGGCGTCATCCCACACCCGCGCAGACCTCGTCTGCACATGCGCACGGCGCCGGGCCCCCCCCCCCCCCCCCCCCGCGTCCCACCCGTCTCCCGAACCTACGGTGCAGGAGCCGCATTCCAGACGCACGCCGGGTGTGTGGGCGCCACGTGACCGGGTCACACCTGTGTACCCACCGGCCCGTGCCGGCCCTCACCTGGAATTGCTCGAGGCATGCGGTATGCCTGCTCACAGCTCCTACATGGTGTTAGTTACTGCTGCTGTTAGCAGAAGAGGGGTGAGTCTCCGTTACCTTGAGCTCATCAACTTGAACTCTATGTACTTAAAATGCCTTTGTGTGACACTATAGCCTAGTGACAGAGCACTTATCCAGCTTGGGTGAGGCCTTAGGTTCCTTCCCCAGCCCCGCCATAATAATAAGAATATAATAAATGATGATGAAGATAAAATGCCTTTAATATTCCCAGTGAAGAGATAATTCGTGCCCAGGTACTGGTGGCTTACATATATAATACCAGCCACCAGGAGGCTGAGATTTGAGGATCATGGCTCAAAACCAGCCTGAATAGGAAAGTGTGGGAGACTTACCTCTAATTATTCACCAAAAAGCCAGAAGTGGCACTGTGGTTCCAGTGGTAGAGCACTAACCTATGTGAAAAAGCTATGGGACAGCACCCAGTTCTGAGTTCCAAGTCCACAGACTTTACTACCCTTGCTGTTTTCTTTCTTTTTCCGTTTTCTTTCTTTCTTTCTTTCTTTCTTTCTTTCTTTCTTTTTTTTTTTTTTTTTTGCCACACCTGGGCTTGAGCTCAGGACCTGAGCACTGTCCTTGGGCTTTCTCATGGCTAGCGCTCTACTACTTGAGCCACAGCACCACTTCCAGCTTTTTCTGTGTATGTGGTAGCAAAGAATCAAACCTGGGTCTTCGTTCATGCTAGGCAAGCCCTCTACCACTAGGCCAAACTTCCAGGCCCTGCCTTTGTTATTTTCCAGCTGTGATCCTCAGATTTCATCCTCCTGCACCGCTAGGGTTACAGGCATGAACCACCAGCACCCAGCATTAGCCCAATCATTTGTAGATGTATTTTCCTACGGAGATCTGACTTGCCAAGAATAGAAGGAAGGCTTGACTTTCAGACAGTTAAACAAATTTGGTTTGTTTTTCATCTTCAGCAAAGAGTTACATACGAGTTTTAAATAGCTGTAAAATAGCCCAGAAGACTTCACTAAAAAATGATTCAACTGTATCAAGTAATATTCCTGTGATTATATTCTTGATGTAGAAAGGCTGCTCTTGTGAAGAGGTCTATGTTTTCCTAGGGAGTTGGGGGTGTTTTTCTTGGGGGGTTGGTTCTTGGAGCCTGGGTTCTAGGGAGATTCTGCCCGGTCCTCTTGCTCATCCGCCATGTTGTCCTGTCAGTGTTGTGGAGTAGATTATGTCACTGGATCCTCTGGAGTGTGACATCCACAGCCTAGAATGGGCTCTCTGTGCCCCTTGCCCAGGGCTCAGGTGGCTCTGACTGCTGCCCTCAGGTGGTCACTCAGGAACTGTTGAGCAGGCGAGAAGATGGTAAGGATGTGAGCCAGGCAGTGGAGGACTGGAGGGGAGAGTAAAGAACAAGAACCTAGGCGCCCAGCTGGCAGGCCAGGGACAGGGCAGAGACTTGGTGAGCATGTGCCCCTGACGTCACATGTCCCCAGCTGTCTTCTCTCTGGCGGGGAGGGGACATGGTGAGGCCCAACAAGCAGCCCAGAGGTGGCACATGGTGGCACCTGTGCAGTGAGTCTTCCCCATGAGTATGGCACTGGTGACAAATTCGCCCTCGTGACTGGCTGGCAGCCAAGAGCTTGGATTGGAGGATGTGGGCAGCCAGTGGGCACAGTCTTGTAGCGTATCTGACGGAGGTGTCAGGGAAGGGCTGAGCTGGCAGCCTACGAGCCAGCTGTCCCCAAGTTATCCCAGACCACTATGGCACTTGTGCAGAAGGGACAGCTGCGGGGAGCTGCCCCAGGCTTGTCTTCATTTGCTGCTCCCCACCCTGCAGCTGTTTGGTTTGCCATAAGGATTCCTTTCTCTCGGGCACTGAACTACCAGATGACCCCACAAGCACATTCCTGTGGGGTTTGGTTTTGTTGTGGTTTGAGGGTTTTAATCGCAGGGCCTTGTGATGACTCTACTGCTTGAGCTACAATCTCAGTTGGATTTTGCTTTAATTGGGGGTGACGGGAGGCGGGGGGAGCAGGGAGATTGAGGTTTGCATTTTCTGGAGCTCAGCTCCCGTGTAGCTAAGATGACAGTTGTGAGCTACCACACCCAGCCCGTCGACTAAGATGGAGGTCTCACCAACTTTCTTCCCCGGCTGGCCTCAAACCTCAGTCCTCTCCATCTCTGCCTCTTGAACACAGGCATGAGCTGGCATGCCCAGCTCTGTTAATACTGAAATGCACTTCCCTGTTTAGTAGGGAAGAGAGACAGATGTTGCACACCAGTGCTGTGGCACTTTCTGGGAGCAGCCCTCTTTGTTCTGGAACCCCCCTTTCAATCATATGACTGTCCCCCTTCCCATTTCAGAGAAGTGGCCTCTTTCCAGGGAACGCCAGGCAAACCACTGTTTCTGCTGCAGTTTCCCCTGGTGTTCTTAGTCTCCAGAAGACTCCATGAATTAGGATGAGGCACTTCTTTTCTCTCATGGCTAGCAGGTACTCAGGTCCCTCCTGGGAAATGAGTTCAGAACAGATCACTTGTTCCTAACGTTAGTCCCTGTGATGGTTGAGGTGATCTTTGGCAAGAGAATTCGGGAATTAGAGCTGGGGAAGGAGGGCGGCATGGGGAAGAGTGGATGATCTGAAGCCAGCCAGAGCGTTCTTGATGGTGGCAAATGTGTTCTCTGCCATCTGCCTAGAAGCAGGCGTGGGGGCCGGTGGTGCTAGTGTGTCCCCATGTGAGACTAAAGCATCCTCAGGGCATCAGAGCGTGTCCCCTTCTGTTTCTTTGTGACTCCTTCGCAGTGACCAGGGTAGCTGCATGGGAGAGGGCCTGCTTTGCACCCCTGAGGCCCTGGGCCCTGCCCCCAGCATATGGCTCCCCCTAACGTGCCTGGTCTCCTTCACAGGCCACGTCCTCATCGAGATTGCCAGCACCCACAAGAAGCTCAACGAAAGCCTGGAGGAGAATGTACGTGCCCGCGTGGCGTGCCCAGCACAGTGGCACCATGCTTTGCACTGGTCACGCCAACAGCCTCGAACCTGGTGGGAATTTTTTATTTTGTTAACAGTTCAAAAAGTTCCACAAGGAGATCATCCATGAGCTGGAGAGGAAGACAGAGCTGGATGTGAAGTACATGAACGTGCGTGCAGTCGGGTCCACTCCGAGGACGTCCTGCGGTTCAGTCCTCACTGGCGGGAGGGGGTGTGGGGGGAGGCGGGTCCCCTCTGAGGATGTCCTGGGGGGGGCGGGTAGGACAGGATCATGGAGCTGAGCCGCCGCTTCTTTCTGCTATCCCTTGGGATCTGTATTAAAACCTAGAAGAACCGGGTGTAGTGGCGTGGTGCATGCATGTAGTCCCAGCGCTCAGGAGGCTGAAGCAGGAGGATTGACCAGCCGGGGCTCCAGAACAAAACCCTGTCCTCAGAACATTTTTAAAAAGAAAAGGCAGCCAGGCACGGTGGCTCACAGCTACTCGGGAGGCTGAGATCTGAGGATCACAGTTCAAAGCCAGCCCGGTCAAGGAGTAGGGCAGTAACCTTGAGCTTGAAAGAGCTCAGGGACAGCACCCAGAGTTCAAGCCCCATGAGCAATAACCAAAAAAAAGGCACAAGAAAAAAAAAAGTTTCTGAAATGGCATGTTCCTAGAACGCAGTGTTGTCACATGGTGACAAGACACTTATCCCTCCCTCCCCCTCGTGTCCATTCCAGCTGGTTTGGGGGTGTCTCTGTCCCCTGCTCCTCCAGCCATACTCTTCCAGTCTGCCCTAGAGAGCTTGTTTTCCCACGTCCCCCAATGCGCGTGTGTGTGAGCCCCTGTTCCTCAGCAGGCCTGGGAGCCCAGGGCACCTCCCCGGGGCAAGCCATGGCCACAGTGGCCTCGTGGCAGCCTCTGGGCGCCGTGGTGAAGGACACCCGTGCTTGACTCGCAGGCCACGCTCAAGCGATACCAAACAGAACACAGGAGCAAGTTGGATTCCCTGGAGAAATCTCAGGCCGAGCTGAAGAAGATCCGGAGGAAAAGTCAAGGGGGCCGCAATGCCCTCAAATATGAGCATAAAGAAATTGAGGTGCGCTCTCCTGCCCCACCCCACCGCTCCTGACCCCTGGTTATACAGTGTAAGGGGGGCCTGCCCCGAGCCATCTCCACTGAATTAAAAAAACATGGCAGCCGGACCCTGGCGGCACACACGCACACACCTGTAATTCTGGCTACTCAGGAGGCTGAGATCTGAGGATCACAGTTCAAAGCCAGCCCGGGCATGAAAGTCTGTGATACTCTTATTCCATTTAGCCACGAGAAAACTAGAATTGGCACTATGGCTCAAGTGGTAGAGCCCTAGCCTTGAGCTGAAGACAGGGATGGCACCCAGGCCCAGGAAAATCAGCATAAAGATGGCAGAAGATGAGGGAGGGGCTGGGCAAGAAGGGCGTGCGTGCAGTCACTGCCAAACTTCTGCTTTCTCTCTCAGTATGTGGAGACAGTCACCTCCCGCCAGAGCGACATCCAGAAGTTCATCGCCGACGGCTGCAGAGAGGCCCTGCTGGAGGAGAAGCGGCGATTCTGCTTCCTGGTGGACAAGCACTGCGGCTTCACAGGCCACATCCACCACTACCATGCCAAGGTGCGTGTGCTCCCTGTGGCTCTGCCCACGCCAGGCATGTGTCATCTTAGCTACTCAGGAGACCGAGATCTGAGGATTGGGGTTGGAGGCCAGCATGGGCAGAAAAGTCCACTCTTCTCCCCGGCCAGTCAGCTTTTTCCATGACTCTGGTGCGTCTAGAGTCCAGCTCTAGGGCCAGCTCCAGTGACACAGGCGCCGCCCTGCTACTGCCATGCTGCTGAGGCCAGCAGCCCTGCCCCTTCCCAGCATCTTGTTCCGGGCTTCCCCCTTCCTATCCCCTCAGAGGGCTGACAGGCTCAGGTCCCTCTGACACGTCATGAACTCTGGGCCTAGGTCCTGTCCCTGAGCTCTTCAGCTCAAGGGTAGTGCTCTACCACTTTAAGCCACACACAGTACCACTTCTGGTTTTCTGGTGCTTAATTGGAGATAAAGATTTCACAGACTCTCTTGCCTGGGCTGGCTTTGAACCACGATTCTCAGATCTCAGCCTCCTGAATAGCTAGGATTATAGGTGTGAGCCACCAGCGCCCAGCCATATTCTGCAAAGGTTTTTGTCAGCTTCCTAGTATGAAACCCACAGTGTAAAATGTTACCCTTTTTGTATCTGTGGTGAGGGCCTTGCCCGGCCTTCAAGCTGTCTTCCCCAGGGCAGCACCCAGTATGTCAGGAGGCGCCTGGGGTGCTCTCAGAGAGCACTGGCTACGGACCAAGGCTTTCTTACACTTGACCTTGAGTCCCAGTAATCATTTATTCCCTCCCTTGTTGCAGCCAAAGCCCCGAGCCCTGCATCGGGCCACATGGGGTAGGAGGGAAGCTCTCTACTCTCCCCAGCCCATGCCTGCTCATGCCCCTATCTGGTGAGGACAGCAAGGTTGCCATGCTGAGGCTTCTGGAAGGACCCACTTCCCTTCCCAAGCAGACTGCTGGCCTAGGAGAGCGGGGAACAGGAGGGCACTGGAGGACGCCTCGGGCCCAGCCATTGTGCAAAGCCCTCGTGCTTCCTCCCGCTGACCTGGAGCATGGCCTAAAAGTCCACTTCCCAGAGCAGCATTGGTCTAATGTGTACACATATGCACACACTCATGCACTTGTGCACACACACACACACACACACACACGCAGACCTGCCAATTTCCCGGAGATCAAAGACTCTGCTCCTGACTGTTCTTATTTAGTTTTTGAATTTTATTTTATTTTTTGGTGTGGGGAGAGTTACTGGGGTTGTTTTTCTTTTCTTTTGTGGTGCTAAGGATTGAACCTTGTGCCTAACGTACACTAAGTCTGTGCATTCCACACCCTGAACCGAGTCTTGTTTTTATTCTTTTCTTGGCTTTTGTCCTTGATTCACTGTTGACATAGTGCCCTATGTAGCCCAGGTGGCTGCAACTCAGGGTCCTCCCTCCTCGGCCTCCCAAGTGCTGGCGTTACAGGTGTGCACCACCACAGCCAGCTAGAAGCCAGCCCTTACCTCTATGACCCCAAGCCCAGCACCCCACTCTGGAATGAGCAGTGGTGCACTGTCCCGGCTTCTGTGATGGGATCTGTCACCAGGCGCCTTTATTGTTTATTTGTTTGTTTCTTTTGGATTTATCATAGTCTGCAGAATTACTGAATTCAAAACTGCCCAGGTGGCAGGCGACCTGCTGTGATGCCACCAAAGTGCCAGAGAAAATCATGAACATGATTGACGAGATAAGGACCCCGATCTCCACCCCCGCGTCCGTGACGCCTCAGCCGTCGCCCATGATCGAGAGGAGCAGCATGGTAGGTGCCACGTCCCTCTTCCCGGCCTCACTGGGCACTGGATCCTGTGCTGGGCCAGGTGGGCTTGGAGCAGAGGCCAGGCCCACCCTTGGTAGAGACCTCGGGCCTCCGTTTCCACTTCCAAGCCCCCTCTTCCCACGGCTACACAAATGTGCTCCACACGTGTCCGTCTTCGGGCAGTGGACTGACGTGTTGTGTGCAGGCGGGACGCCGTGGTAGAGCGCCAGTGAGCAAGCAGCGCTGTCCATCGCTGTTCTCAGACACATTCAGGAAAACAAACATGCAGGGAGAACAGGAGCGAGCTGGGAGTTTGGACACCTGAGTCCATCTGGCCCGTCCACCCAAGGGCACTGAGAGGACAGGCACGACGACTCTCAAATACAGCTGCCCAGCCACGGGTCCTCTGCAGCCCAAGGCGGAGTAGTGGAGCGTCTCCCAGCCTGGCTTTGAATTACAGTCCTCAGATCTCAGCCTCCTGGGTAGTTAGGATGTCAGGCATGAGTCACCAGCCAGCTAGCTGCTTTTTCTTCTTTTTTTCTATATAGTGAAGGACACTGCTGAAATAATTCAAATGGGTGCATGGTCCTACAATGATCAGAATTTAGAAGAAACAGTGGGCATACAACACGTTTTCCCCCAGAATCTGTTACCCACTGGTGGGGTACTCTGCCACCAAACTAATTGAGGCTTCTTCCAGGTCGGGAAGGACTATGACACGCTTTCTAAATACTCACCGAAGATGCCCCCCACTCCCTCAGCCAAGGCCTATGCCAGCCCCCTGATCGATATGTTCAATAATCCAGCCACAGGGGCGCAGACTTCAGAAAGGATGAGTCACACAAAAGGTAAGAGAGTCCCTGTATGGCACCTTCATAAATTTTTTAAAAAGAAATTTGTAAAATAAATATCCAGTGTATCGTGACAGCGAGATAAACAAGCAGGTATGGTAGACTGGTCTAGCCGTAGCTTAGAATAGCTATGCTTCAAGACTCATGAGGTGGGGTGAGAGCTGAGCCAGGAACCATCTCTTGTGGAGGGAAAATAAGAGGGGTGGGGGGAGATGTGGCCTTTAAAATATTCTGAGAAGGGACGTGTTTTCATGACACATATAACGCCTACCTACTTACATAGGGTAGGTGTGCTATTGAGAGATTGTATTTAAAAATAAAAGGAGCGGGGTATGGTGGTATATACCTGTAATTCCAGCACCCAAGAGGCTAGGGCAGGAGTTCAGGCCAATCTGAGCTATGAGGTGAGACTGTCTCAAGAAACCATCCACAACAAAATAATAATTATGGGTTGGAATGCACAAAGCTTACCTCTGCACTGTGTCCTATCTTGTGTGGGTCCCCCCCACCCCAAACCCCGGTCAAGCCAACTATGAAAGTTTGCATGACAAAATCTTGGTTATTAATCTACCCACAGGCATCATAGAACTCTGGGCACTCCCTCCCTGGCAGGTGCCTTGTGCTTTCTGGAGACTTCCTTCACTGCTTCCTTTTCAACAAAGCAAGCCCCCGTTATGGTGACAAAAAATTTGTGCCGCTTTCCTGGCCAGGCCCACTCACCCGAGGCAGCCGTTCACGCTCAGGGCTCCCGGGGCCTGCCCAGTCTTTGTGGGTGTCTCATACGTGAACATGGGGCACTCAGCTGTGGGTTCAGGCAGCGGAGATTTCCACACTGGCAAGAGGGTTGGGTCGTTTGCTTCCAGATGAGTTGGCCATGCCAGTGCAGCACGGTCATCAAACCACCGAGTCTTTTCGGTAAAAGCCAACAAAGGAGTGGTGAGGAGATGGCAAAACCAGGTTGTCATGGTGAAGAATGTGCCGGGGCTCAGCGGGAGCCCCTGTTGTTGAAGGTGCAGGCTGCGGGCGCCATTCCTCTGGACAGGCTCTTCTGCCCTCGCTTTCCCCATCCATCAGGGCCACTCGTAGGCTGGTGGCTGCTGCAGAGTTGATTAGGCTGGTGGTGGCTGGCGCGAGGGCTGCTGGTGGTAGAGCAGTGGTAGAACACAGCTTTTACCAGGCTCTGATGCCCACCCTGTGGGCAAGACTGGACCTACGGGCCGAGGCCTGTCCTACAGGTCCACTCAGGGCTACGCCCTGGCCCTCAAGGCCACGCCCCCAGCACTCAAGGCCACGCCCCTGTAACAGACTCGCCTGAGGACCCCAGCTTACAGCGGTCGGTGTCCGTCGCCACTGGCCTAAACCTGATGAAGAAGCAGAAGGTGAAGACCATCTTCCCGCACACGGCCGGCACCAACAAGACCCTGCTGAGCTTCGCGCAGGGAGACATCATCACCCTGCTCGTCCCTGAGGAGAAGGACGGCTGGCTCTATGGGGAGCACGACACCACCAAAGCGTGAGTCAGGGCGCAGAGCACTTTAGCTGGGAGTCCAGTTTGCTAGTGTCTGTGCCGCTGTGTCCTATGACGTCATCCCCACAGAGCTTTGTTTTTAAAAAGGACCTTTCTCAGGAATAATCTGGGGGAGTTTGGGGTTCTTTTTCTTGTGGTACTGGGGTTTTGAACTCAGGCCTTGCTAGGTGTGCCACTTGAGCCACGCTCTCAGTCCTTTGGGCGCTGGTTATTTCCTGACAGAGGGCCGTGCTTTATGCGCAGGCCTGCGTGGACCGCATCGTCTCGGTTGTACTTCCCCAGGTAGCTGGGGTGGCATGCCCAGTCACTGGCTTGCTCCATGCTGGCCTTGCCAGGCTCTGCAGCAGATGTGTTATCAGGTTTGAGAGCTAGGCTGGGTGTGGTGGGTGCCCCTGCAATCCCAGCCACCCCACCCCAGCTGCTCCCGCTGCAGTCGGGAGGCTGGAGGGCAGTCCGGGCAAAGCAGCAAGACCCTGCCTCAAAACTAAAACAGAACAAAAGGACTCACGCGTGAGGCACTGGGCTCCGTCCCCGCCCCAGGCCAGGTGAAAGATGGTAGCTCAAAGTGGCTTCAGTGAGAGCAGGAGCCTGCCATGGGAACTAGTCCACTAGGGAAATGGGGTGATGGGAGGGGTGGGTGTGACAGATGGCCCCCTGTGCCAGGAGGCCGCTCCGAGCTGTCACCTCAGCCCTCAGCCAGACACCTTCTCTCCCGCGCCCGCAGGAGGGGGTGGTTCCCATCCTCGTACACCAAGCTGCTGGAGGACAGTGCCTCGGAGGCCGCCACCGCGCCTGCGCCCAGGTAGCCAGGGCCACCAGCCCCAGCCCCACGTGAGCCCCAGCCCCACGCAACCCAGGCAGCACCCACCCCTCAGGAGTACTGGCCATCTTGCCAGAGGCCTCCCTCTAAAATAAGAAAACAAGCTCAGCTATATCTGGGGACTTGCTCCAGGAAGAGCCATTTGGGCCTCGGATAGTTGGTATGGGGGTTCTAGTGGCTCTCCTGTGGACCCCCAAGAATAACATGTCTACAGGCACATATGCCTGCCAGCACTGCCCTGTGCCCGGCCCACCATCCAGGCCTTATCTCCAGGGCCTCCCTCACTCTCATCTTGACTGCGTCCACAGTGCTCATCCCTAGCAGAACAGCTCAGATGCCCTTGTGCCGGGCACTTAGTAGGGAGCATTCTTTTTAGGATGCTGGAGCTCTTGAGCGCTGTGAGGCAGCACTGTAATCCCGGCGCTGGGGAGGCTGAGGCTGGAGGATCCCAGGTTGGGGGCCAGCGTCACACCCAAGAGTTTTTCTTTTTTTCCGAGAGCCGGGCATCTGTGGCTCAGGCGTGGCCACAGCCCCCCGCCCCCATTTCCCAGGCTCCACGGCACAGCAGCCAGCGCTGTTTGCTCTCCTCCTGTGCTCCGAACAGCTGCCTGAGTGCAAGCTTGTAGCGTTTAGCAGATGCTGTCAAGGGTATCACCACCGCATCTGCCCTGTCTAGGGGTGTCTCGTGTTAGGGGAGTCTGCGTGGGGCGCTGGGCAGGGGACCCTTGTCTGACTTGACTCGGTGCTTTGGCTTGGAGCCCGGCCCCGGTGAGGAGCGTCAGCACGGTGGACCTGACGGAGAAGGACAGCGTGGCCATCCCGCCCCCCGACTACCAGCAGTGCCAGCCCAAGCCCGACGCTGCCAAGAGCACCTCCACCTTCAGAGCCCCCTCCGCCCCCAACAGCGCCGTGCCCGTGAGTGACCACAAGCCCCTCGCCCCACCACCCCCTCGCCCCACCACCCCCGCTCCCCACAGGGTCTTGGGTCACCCCACGCCTGAGACCCACCAGGGTGGGCACCGCCAGGGGCCAGGGCTCACGCCTAGGGGGCCACATCTCAAGGCCAGCCCTCTGCTTGGTGACAGGACTGGTGACAGGACACCTAGTCGTGCAGTCTCTCTGCACTGGAGCCCCGGGCGTGGCTTCTCTACATAGTTTAAAGCCCTTTTTATTTTCAATGTCTTCCACATTTCCCACTCCACATCTTGAAACAGGAAACATTAGAGGGAAAGAAACCTCTTTTTCTGAAGCGGAGAGAAAGCCATGAGTGTTGGGTTCTGCACGACAGGGCAAGTCCGTCCAGCTTCCCGCTGCGGATGTAAATAGATTAAAATGTGGCTTAGTGGTGGACTTGCATGCATGAAGCCCCGGGTTCCATTCCTCAGTACCACGTACACAGAAAAAGGCAAAAGTGATGCTGCCCTAGTCAAGTGGTAGCCCAAGGACAGTGCTTGAGCCCCAGGACTGGGCAGAAAAAAAAAATACTGCCACCGTGGGGGGCCAGGGGGAACTGAAGAAATATTTAAAAGAAGATGTTAATTCCTTCAGTCCTGGCTTGCCGGCACCATTTTACTACCCTAACTTGGAAACACATAGAAGTGTGCGTAGAAAGTCCTCTTGTTTCAGCTCCTCTCCCCGCGGGCAGCTCAGACACGGGTGGCTCTCCAGCCCACCTACGGCCCCTGCTGGGGCTACAGAAATGGTCTCCACACCCAGGAGCCTCCCTGCTGCTTTTCTGGGCCTCGGGAGAGTGGGGATACCACTTGTGAGTGGGGGCCACAGTGCCCGAGGCTCTGGGCGGGAGCCCGGCTCGCTCCCTCCTCTCCATTCTGAAGAGAGGCTCACATCCCCTCCCCTCCCCTCCCCTCCCCTCCCCCGGCAGTCATTGCCACCAAGAAGTCCAGGATTCTTTTCAGATGAAGCTTCAAATCTGACTTCTAGAAACATCTTTGGGAGGTGAGGCCGCAATAGCAGTAACAGGTCCCCGGGGCTCGGGCAGGAGGGGTGGCTCTGACCCCCCCGTGTTACCGTCACACTGCCTAGGTCACACTAGGTGACTGTGTGTAAACATCTTAATACCACAGGAAGAAAAGCACACAGCCAATTTTGGGGTTTGGGGGAGACAAGGCTTTGATATGTAGCCCAGGCTGGCTTAGAACTCAAAATCCTCTGGTCTCAGCTCCAGAGTGCTTGGACTGTAGGCACGCACCACCATACCTGGTCTCTAAGGAACTTTCGTGAAGGTAGCCCTGTATCCAGCCCCAGCCCTCTCCACACAGAACGCTGTCCAGGCACACAGGTGGCCTGGTGGGGACAGATAAAGCTGTATTCTCCTCTTGCTGGACCTTTGGGGCATTTATAGGACAGGGCTCTCCTGCTATCATGAGATTTGGGGTGCGGGGTTGGCCCCCATTTGGCCTGGGGCAGCTCAGGAGTTAGTTTGCTCCCTGCTCAGCTGTGGCTTCTCACCTCTCCCCATATGTGCCCGGGTGATGTCTCACTGATGGGAAAGCTGAGCGGGTTTCAGGGCCATAGGTGCCCCGTGGGGGCCCTGGTTCCTGGCCCAGGAGGGCAGCTGGTAGGTGCCAGAGAAAGCGTGTCCTTCCTGCTGCCTCTGGGAGTGGAGGGCCAGGCTTCTTCCAGGGCAGCACTCGGAGCAGCAAGTCAGCAAGCCTCGTGTGCTTCAAAATCCTAGCTGGGTGCAGTAGCTCATGCCTGTAATCCAGCCACATGGGAGGTGGGAATCAGGAGGATTGAGGTTCGAAGCTCATCCAGTAGAAAAGTCGACCAGAAACCCCCCTGCCCCCAATCTCAACCAAAAGGTGGGAACAGGGAGGAAGATCTCTGGGCTTGCCTCAGCCAGGGAGAGCCCTGAAACAGGACTACGGCTAAAAGAAGGGATTAGAGCGCCTGCCTCACCACACAGGGCCCAGAGCTGAGCCCAGCACTGCCCAGGGGAAAAAAGAACAAATGAGCCCTCAATCATCAGACGGTGATGGGGAGGACCCCCGGAGCCCCGGCTGTGCCTCGCACGGTGCCATGCTGCCCCCTGCTGGCAGGAAGTCTAATTCCACTTCCAGGCCGAGTGCTGCCTGGAAGTGTGCAGGAGAGAGGCCCGCTCAGCCTGCCACCTCCCGCTGGTTCCCCACAGCCCTGTGGGTGGCCCCAGTGCCCCTGGCACCTGCCAGGGTAGGATGCCTCCTGGACTTGGCAGCTGTGGGTATTTCTGCTTTTGCTTTGCGGACACCCTGAGAAAGCTGGGCTGGAACGGTCACGATCAAGTCCTCGTCCCCCAAACCAGGTTTTCACTGCAGCTCCCCAAAAGCAAGCGCAGCCACTCCAGAGGTGCCCCAGAGCCCCGAGCCCATGAGTCTGTCTGCTCACACACAGGACCCCGCTGCTTAGCTCTCAGCTCCAGGTGTCTACCTGTGCCACAGGTGACACGTGAGGATCCTTCCAATCCTTCACCCCTCTTTCCCCTCACCTGAGTCCAGCAGCCTCATGCTCTGCCACCTAAGTATGTCTTTACCCATGTCATTTGTTTTTGCCAGTCCTGGGGACTGAACTCAGGACTTTCTCAAGGCAAGCGCTCTACCACTTGAGCCACAGCACCACTTCTGGCCTTTTCTGGGTATGTGGTACCGAGGAATTGAACCCATGGCTTCGTGCGTGCTAGGCGAGCACTCTACCACTAGGCCACGCCCCCAGTCCCCATGGGTTTATTTAAAAGCCCTTGAATTTCAAATTCATGGTAGAGCAGGCGCTGATCCCAGCTCCTTCCCTAATCTGCCGTCTCTCCCACAGAGCGATGCAAATGGGACTGCCAAGCCGCCTTTCCTCAGGTATGTGTCACTACTTTGGAAATTACTGGGAGCAGATCCTAGAAGGGTGGGGTGCCAGCCTCCACTGGTGCTGCCCACTGCAGGGCCCAGGAGGCGTGGATGTGTACACCCGTGGGCTTCTGCTCAAAACTTTGCCTTGTTCCCTAACCAGCAAGCGGCATGAGGGGACCACTGTGGTCAGCAAGCACTGTGGACTGAGCCTAGTAGCTCACACCTGTAGTCCTGGCCACCTGGCAGGAGTTCCATTTAAGGCCAGCCTGGGACACAGGCTCATGACCCCCAGCTGTGCTGGAGGCAAGAGTAGGAAAATCATGATCTGAGGCCAGCCCAGATTTTCACTCAAAAGACCCTGTCAGTGGGAACCGGTGGCTCGCACCTGTAATCCCTGCTACTCAGGAGGCTGAGAGCTGAAGATCTAGGTTCAAAGCCAGCCCAGGCATGAAAAATCCATGCCCATAGACTCTTATCTCCAATTAACCACCAGAAAACCAGAAGTGGAGCTTAAGAGCTCAGGGACATTGCCCAGTCTCAGGGTTCAAACCCCACGACCAGCCCCCCCCAACCAAAAAAAAAGTCTTGTCTCAAAACGACAGCAAAAAGAGCTGTGAGCACGGCTTAAGCAGTAGTGCTTGTCTACAACCATGAGAGCCTGCATGCTTGAGGAGGGCAGGACGGGTGTGGGCTCCCCAGTGGGGAGCCTCGGTGGGGGCGGGGGCAGCATTCATGTAGGTTCTTCCCCCCAGCAGTGGAGAGAACCCCTTTGCTACTGTGAAACTCCGGCCGACGGTGACAAATGACCGCTCAGCACCCCTCATTCGCTGAAGCTCACCTGAGGACAGTGCGCGACGCTGGGACCGCCAGCTCCACCAGGGGGCGCCCGCTTCCCCACAGACCAATGCATTTTCTCCATATTACCTGGCTGAGTTCACACATTTCTGTCTTGAAGATAAATGAATCATAGTTTAGCCACCAGCTCAATCATTTAAAATGTCTCCTAGTACCCTATTCAAAAAACAAAAAAAACAAAAACCGAGACTATTTAGTTCCAGTTCTTACTGTTGCTTTTATTTTTTTGTCTTCATTTAACAGCCAGAATGAAAGACATACACGTGGTACGTGAGGGGCTCTGGGCTGGCGTGGGGACGCTGGGCTTCATTCGTAGAGCATCAGCTGTTAACTGACATTGGGGTGTTTAGAGGAAATACTGTGTAAGTGTGTGTCCAAGCATGCCAATCATCACTTTAAGCAATATAAATTACGAGAGATGATATTAAATGTGAAATCTTTTTTAACTTACAAATGCTCAGCTTCTGATTGGACACGAGCTGGACACCGAGCTTCCCGTGGGAGGGGCCTGCCAGTGGCAATCACCATGCTGGGCCAGTGCTCCCGGGGACTGGCCAGTTCTGGGGGTCCAGCCAGGTGGGCTCCATGAAGTGGGTTCCTGTGTGTGGTGTCCCCCTAAGCTACGTGAGTGGTCACCATGGTGATGGGGTGTTAGAGGGCAGCGTCTTGGGTCCCGAGTTTCCCCACACTGGCCTCATGTGAAGTGGGCGCAGTAGGCGGAGGCAGAGCTCGGTATTGGGGGCCCTGCTCCAGGGCTGGGGGAGCTGTCCGTGTGGACGCCCTTAGAGGGACACGCCTTGCCGTCCCCAGCCAGGAGAGGAACCGGTCAGGCTTCAAGTCGAATTCAATGGCCCCATTCTAGAAAGAGTGGAGCACAAGACACCAGAGGGGCGCAGGGTCTGGAAATGTGCACAGGCCCTGGCTGGGGCTCCCTCTGGGGACACTTACCGGCTCACATCCTGGCCCCGGGTCCCCCCCTCCCCCGTGGTCACTCACCTGCTCCCCTGGACGGAGGCCTGCAGACACCGGCTGTGGCAGAGGGTGGGCTGGCCATCACGTGACCAGCATGTCACAGCGTGCGCACACGCCCGCGCATGCGTGCCCCGTGCGGCGCCCAGGAGGCAGAGGCGGCTCAACATGGTATGAATTGCATTTATTTAAAACAGTATTTCTCACCATTCCCAAATTGAAGACTGCAAAACTAGAAGCAGAGCTTTCCGGAGTTGTCACCGATGATGGGTGGGGCGGCTCCCTTCCCTCCAGCAGGCCCACTCCTCACACCACACACCCCCCACCAGCCGTACAAAACAGTCCTGGAGCTGAATCAAAGAAAACTATTGTACACGACATTTACATTTCATTAGAAAAGAGGGCCTGTCCCTTTAAGTGAAGACCGCCCCGCAGTTGGGGCACCTCCGCTTCCTCAGGGCAAAGCAGCAGATGAAGCCCAGGGGAAACAGGACGATGGCCAGGAAGACGCCCAGGAAGGTGAAGCAGTCCTCCAGCACCCCGACTCTGCAGAGAGAAGCAGGTGGTGAGCACCCCAAGTCCCACCACACCCCACGTGGCCCCCCACAGCAAGGACCACCAAGCGCCCCAGCCACTGAGTACCCCTTGAGAATCCAAAGGGATGGGAAAGCCAGGCATGCTGCCTGGGTGAGGTGGATTTTAGTTCCAGCTGCACACACCGGGAGCACCCGGGCTAGCCAGCCCTACGCTGGACACAAGACCACTGGAGTGAAGACAGGCTGTGGATGATGCGGGCCACGCTGAGCCAGGGTGAAAAAGAAGCGTGTTTGCTTCTAGAAACCATCCTCCATCTCCAAACACAGACTTCCCCCAAGCCTACATCTGTCCTGGGGGAAGTTTGGGAATTTTTTTTCCCTAGAGAGCAATTAAAAAAAATGGCCAGGAGTTTGGCCCAGTGGTAAAGTGCTTGCCTAGCATGCACAAAGACCCGGGTTCAATTCCTTGGTACCACAAACACAGAAACACGGAAGTGATACATGGCTCTCTAGCCTTGAGAAAGCCCAAGGACAGTGCCCAGGCCTTGAGTTCAAGCCCCAGGACTGGCCAAAAAAAAAGTGGGTGAAGAAGTGATCGGGGTTCAGCCACAGGTTGGCTTACAGGTCTGCACTGCCACACCCAACAAGTTTCCAAGGCCCAAAGCAGTAAGCAGGAGTCCAGCGCTCACTCCTTAGGCTACTTCTCGAAAATTCCAGGTAAGACCCACAAGAGCACTGGTGCCACAGGTCTCAGGCCCAAGCTTGGGCGAGGCCAGGACCCTAGACAGCCAAGAAGCCAAGGCTGAGGAGAATGCCAGGCCACCGAGTGACAGCTGAGTTAGGCAGCAGGGACAGGGGCCCTGGAAGCCCTCACCTTAAAAGTCCTGGACAAGGGAAAAAACCCAAGGACAGTGCGCGGCCCTGAGTTCAAGCTCCAGAACTGACAAAAGAAAGGAGGGAGGGCTGGGGGTTTGGCCTAGTGATAGAGTGCTTGCCTAGCATGCACAGAGCAGGCAGGGTTCAATTCCTCAGTACCACATACCAAAGAAGAAGCTGGAAATGATGGAGCTCTAGCCTTGAAAGAGCCAAGGACAGCGTTTAGGCCCCGAGTTCAAGCCCCAGGACTGGCAATAACATCAACAAAAAAGTCCTGGACAAAAGTATTTGTGTCTGGGGAGCTGGGGGCTCCTCAAACACAGTGCTAGGGTGCGGGCAGCTTCATGCTACAGGGCCAGGGTGACAGGTGGCTGGCTATCTGCAGTCCACTCTTGAGAGCTCGTAGAACAGGGCGCACCTCCCCACTCCCCCACAGCTGGGACAGGCTCCGGGCCACAGGCCTGCTCCCAGGCAGTGAGCCTGGGGACCCTGCAAGAGTCAGGCCACTGGGTCCTGGGCTCCCATGGCCAACACAGAGCCACGAGGCCAGCCCAGATGGCAGGACACCTCCACCCGTACATCTGAGGCCACTGGGCCAAGGCTGCCTTCAGGCATGGGGGTGGGGGCAGACAGAGGCACTGTACCCCGGTTCCTGCTGCAGAAATTCCCAGAAACACTGCATGTTCTAGTTACGCACTGTCTGTCCAGAGGAGCCAGCTGAGAACGTTCCAGAGAGAAGCCTTCCCTCAGAAGGGACCTGGCACGCCCAGCCCAGCACCCTGCCAGCCTATGCCACCTCCTACCTCTGGGGTTGTTCCCTGAGAGGCCCAGGCAGCGAGAGGCTGTGCCAGCCAGGCCAGCAGGGCTCCATGCCCAGGAAGGCTGCAGACGCCCCACTCTGCCATTCAGCACTCATCCTCCACCCAGCTCACCACCACCTCCGAGACTCTTTCTGGTTCATCTCAAGGCCAATCCCTCATTCCCTCTCAGACCCTGGGAACTGCAATTAGAACTTCAGGAGTGAATCAGGAGTGGTACATGCCTGGAACCCCAGTACTGAAGGCTGAGGCAGAAAGATCACATGTCCCAGCCACGCTGGGCTACAGAAAAGCCTCCCCTCCAAAAAAAAAGCAGGGAGTGGTGGCTCATGACTGGAATCCTAGCTACTCAGGAGACTGAAATCTGAGGATCAAGGTTCAAAGCCAGCCCAGACACAAAAGGACAGACACAGCGCCCAGACCGAGTTCAAGCCCCATGACCCACAATAAATAAATAAAAATGTTAAGAAAAAGCAGCACAGAGCCATGACTGCCCCTCAGCCAGCGGGCCATGGCCCAACTCCTGCCCTTGTCTCCAAACCTGTGAGATTCCTGGTTCAACCCTCGCTTCCTCCCACCGGAGCTGAGCTGGGCGGCTGGCTCATGTGTGCCAGACTGTCCAGGGAGCGCATGCCAGGCCTTCACCCACGTAGAATCACATGCTCCTCAGCGAGGGTGAGCCCGCTGCGTCTGTGGGAGGGGGTGGGGCCCCCCCTTAAGGCACCCCTCAAGGCCCAGATCTGCCAGCCACAGGAGCTGTAACCTGCCAGTGCCCACAGGACAAGTTGCCTGTCCATGTGCGGCCCTAGCTTCGTGGGCCCAGGGGTGAGGGGGGGACCTGCAGCCATCTTTGCCTTTGGAAGGCTCCAAAGGCACCCCAAAATCCCTCACAATTCTCAATACCAAAGCTCTGCACAGAGCACTTCCCTGGGCAAGGCTGTGTCCAGTGTCACCACCAGCTCCCTCCAACTATGGTCTGTCGTGCGGGGGAGTGGGCATCTTTTATCTGAGAAACCCACTCTAGCCTCCAGATCACCATGGAGTCAGGAAAACGCTCCCTGCTGCTGCCACCGCAGGGGAACTCTGCCCCAAAGCTAGCTTGTCCCCAAGCCTCTCCTCTCCCCAACCCCCACAAGCCCAAGTCAGCCAGGACCGGCTCAGGCTCTCCAGCAGGGGACAATTGGGGAACTGACTAATTCCGAACCTGGCAGAGCAAAAGGCCCCCGGTCCTGCTGACGGGGTCATGGGACAACAGTGGGCAGAGGCGGCAGGGCCAGGCAGCTCTGACAGCAAGGCTGGAATGGCCACTGTTCCAGACCCCAAAGCCCACCTGAAAGGCCCCCAGAGGGTGCAAGGAGTCCAGAAGGGCCACAGTGGGGGAGAGGACCCCAGGGGAGGCCAGAATCAAGAGCAGCGCCCCCCCCACTGGAAGCCCCAAGGGCTCCGGGAGGTCCTCAAGGCCCCTCAAGTTCCCAGGGCTCCCAAGGGTACCAGCAGCCTCGCCTGACCATCCAGGCCTCTGCCAGGACGGCCGTGATTTCCTCCTGCCTCTCAGTCACCCTCCAACACTAGGTATCCACTCACACACCCAGCAGGCCTCAGGTGGGGGAGCAGGGCAGGTACTGTGTACCCCAGGGCATCCGGCCCAGCCTCACAGCCTGCAGCGGGCAGCCAGGACGCGTGCTGCCACCTCACCTTGCACCTAAGCCACAGCCACAGCCACAGCCCCACAGGCAGGGGGAGTGAAGGAGGGCGGGAGCCCACCCCTGGGTGAGAGCCTGTGCCAGGCTGACAGCTAAGGGCTAAAAAGGGAAGAGAGTCAGGCAGCTCAACAGGCTCAGTCGGGCTGGCCAAGTGACAAGTGACACCGTGCCAAGCCTCGCCCCCAGGGAATCACAGACGTGTGACTTGGGCAAATTCCTGCCAAGCCACCGGGGAGGGAAGGGACAGAGCCTGGCAGGCTCCATCTGGAAAGGGAGGAAGCATGGTCACATGAGAAGTGTCTGGTCTCCCAGCCTAACTGCCAGACTGGGGGGGGGGGGGGGAGTCCCACCTCAGGGGACAAAGCTCCATGCTCAGCCCCTGTGGCCACAAGAGTGGTCCCAAAAGCACCCCCTCCTGGGGCACCCAGCGGGGCTGCCAGGTGACAGCAGAGAAGAGACCTGTCACCAGACCCAGCAGGGCCGCCAGGTGTGGCCGGCCACAGGGCAGAGGGCCTTTCCTGCCTGCATTCACAGAGCTGGCTCCTAGTTTCAGGCCTGGGCCCCCCCTACAGGCCTGGGCCCCCCCTACTTGTCCTCAGAGAATGCAGCATCCTTGGTGCTAGTCACACTGCCCAGGGGCAGAGGAAGCCCCCACCCCTTTCCAAAGGGTCAAGACCTTCTCAGAGGGCAAAAGGAGACCGGGGGCGGGGCCTAGCCTTCCAAACTCCTAACTGGAGAGCCTCAAGCCTCAGAAATGACATACCAAGCCCCAGGGAAAGGGGGTGGTCAGGAAAAGTGTCCCCACAGCAGAAGGACGCGCCTCAGCCCAGGATTTCGCCACATCCTCATCATGCGCAGGTCACAGGCGCCCTGAGGCTGGGCTCGCCTCCTCCCAGCTCAGAGGGTAGAGTCCTATGAACCATCTCTCCAGACACCCATCCCCCTAAGAGGGAGACAGAACCAGCAGCACCAGGCAGGGCTGGATCTGAACCCACAACCCAGTGCTTCCAGCCGGAGGGTGCTGGAGCAGGGCATGGACAGATGTGAAGGCCCACGTGCTCCGACCGCCACCCCGCAGCCCAACCCCACCCCTTAAACTTGGAAAATGCCTGAAGCACAGATCCCCTAAACAGGGGTGGGGACAGGGCACTTGCACATCACAAGGTTCAAAGCCACACCCAGGAATTACCTACTCCCATCTCCGTGTCACTTTCTAGAAGGATCCCAATGGCTCTGTGCACTGGGGACCCCCACTTGTTTCCCGGGCTCATCCTAGGACAGCTCTTAGACCTCCTTGAAAGAACCCATTCTACAATAAACTCCGACTGAGTGCCTCAAACCCAAACAGAACAGGGGGCGCGGGGGGAGGAATGGGAAGGAGAAGGGAGGGAGAGGGAATCTCACCGGCACACACGGGGGCTGGAAACCTCCTCACACTGTGAAATCACTCACTTCCCTTGCAGACACGAGCTGTGAGATGAAGTCCAAGTCCAAAGCAGGGCGGCCACTCCGGCTTCCTCCCTGACACGGGCCAGGCCCCCCCAAGCTCCTCCGCCCCAAGGGCAACCAGGGCCCAGGTCTGACTTGACTCTGAATCCTCAAGACCTGCCCCCCCCCCACCACCATCAGGGAAACAAAGAGTCTGGCTGCACCTCCAGCCCTTACCAAAGTTTCTGTCGCCACCCATTTGGGAATGTGGGTGCGTCAAAACGCACCCCTGGCCCGGAACAAAGAAGCACGGGGTTGGCTCCTGGGCCAGCTCCTGGCCGGGAGTCGTCGTCACGGCCTGCTCCGCCTTGGCAGGCCCCTGCAGCCGCCGCCGCACACCGGGCAGGCTCCCGGGATCCCCCCCCCCAGCTCCTCCCAGCCCTGGCACCCCGAATCCACGCACCCCAACCCTTTCAAAGATCCACTTGCATTTAAAAAAAAAACAAACTTGCAGAAAAGACCCCCAACACCCCCACCAACCACCACCACCACCCCGCGATCCGTGCGGTCCCTGGAGCCAGGGGGCAGAAACGCTCGTTTCCATTGTTCTCCCCACTCGGGGTGCCAGGACCCCCTCCCTCCCCCCCCCGCCCACGCCGGGATCCCCCGCTCCCCGGCCGGGACTCACCTGCAGACCGGGCAGCCTCCGACCACCACGATGGAGTTGGCGGGGTAGCGGGTGACCGCGCGGCTGTGGATGTTGTAGACCCGGGGGTGGCTGGTGGGGATCCCTGCGGGCGGGGCGCTCAGGTTACGACTCCCGCCGCCCCGCGCCCGCCCCCGGAGCCCCCGCCCGGCCGGCCCCGGCCCACCTGTGACGAGGTAGGGGTAGGGCGGCGGCGGCGGCGGCGGCGGCGGCGGCGGGGGCGCGGTGGGGATGGCGCCGTAGCCGTGCGGGCCGCACGCGAAGTCGCCCTGGCCGGTCTCCAGGTTGTAGGCGGGCGGCCGCTCCTGCAGCAGGGGCTTGTGGTCCATGGCGGCCCCGCCCGCCCGCCCGCCCGCCCGCGCTCGCTTCGGCCCGGCTCGGCTCCTCGGCCCGGCGGGGACAGCGGCGGGGACGGCGGCGGCGGCGGCGGCGGCCCCGCTGCTCGGCCCTGGAAGGCGCGCGCCGGGCGGGGCGGAGGCGCCGCGGGTTCCCCGCCCTCCCGCGGGTCGCGGCACCCGCGTCACGTGGGCGGCGGCGCGGGGCGGAGCTTCGATGGGGCGGAGCCTCGCTGGGGGCGGGGCCAGATAGGGACGGGGCCGACGTCTTAAAGGAGCCGCGGCTCCTCCGGGCTCTGCCCGGTCCTCGTGTCTCGCTGCCCGCAGAGCCCGGGCAGCACCTGTCCAAGTCCCCGCCGCGCTACCAGCGGTGGCCGCCGAGGGCCAATCGCCGCCCTAAACCCTCCGCACCCGCCTCCCTCGCCGCGGTCCCCGCCGCCGGGCCTGGCGCGCCCCGCCTCCACCTCCTTTGCCAATGCCTGCCCACAGTGCCTGGCCACCGACATTGACCGGACGGGGCGTCCCTGGGTCTCCCCGAGGTGACTGGGGTCCTGCTAGAGCTGGCTTCCGTGCCCCCTCCCCCGTTGGGGCTGGAAGCCCCTTGCCCTGGTCCCTGGAGACAACTTGTCATTATTCTCCAGCCAAGCCTGGGCCCTGGCACCACCTCTCCCCGCTACTGGTGGATCTGACCTTCCCCCTCCTGTGTGTGGCTGGGACCCCCTCTCCTCAACCCAGCTTCAGTTTCCTCTTTGCTGGAGGTTCTGCCCACCCACCCTTGAGCATCCTCCCTGCCTCCCTGGGAACCACGCCCTGCCTGGGGGGGGCTGAGGTCCTGATGGAAGGGGGGGAGGGGTTGGGGATGGAGATGCTGGGGTACCAGGAGGTGGAAGTCAGGCAGCCAGAGTTGGGAGTGGGTTGCCAGAGCTGAGGATGGTGGAGCTCAGACACCACTGGGTCCCCTTGAATAATGAGGGGGTCCACGGTTCACTTCTAAGCAGATGTTTCCAATACCTGACCCTCTGTTTTGTGATTTTTTTTTTTCCGCTGGTGGTGCTGAGTTGGTGCTCAGGGAAGTTTACCTCGTGCTTGCTAGGCAGCCAGCCAGCCACCTCTCCTCCCCCATCCTTTTTGGTTTAGTTATGTTTCAACCAGGATCTCATGTTTTTGCCTGGGATTGCCTTAGAACCACATTCCTCCTATCTATGCCTCCAGTCTCTGGGATTACAGGCGCACCCCCCTGCACACCGGCTGGGTTCTGCCCTTACATATGAGGCATAAACACTGAGTATTGTCATTTCCATAAGAACAAGTAAATACAATTCTGATGTTGAATGCTATATGTAAACATTTTGGGGCAGGCGAGGGCCCACGGAGGATCTGGTTAGAGAGGGGATGACCTGGCCCCTGCTGAGGAGTCATTGTGCCCCCCCCAAAACCTGGACAATCCCCATGACTCTGCACAGCCTCTACTAGTGGAAGCAGAGACAGAGAGCTCATGCATGCCCTCACTGTCACATATGTCCTTCTTGGCACACAGGAAGTGGGTATCTCACAAGGCTGCATTACCACCAAGGAAAGGGAAGCAAATGAAATTTCAAAATCCAAGGCTGTGGAGCCCTCTACCAGTGCCTTGAGCAAGGAAGGAGTTGGTCAAATATTTGCTGGATATTTGCTACATGTTTATCTTAGATAAATACTTTGGAAGTTCTGTGGTAGGCCTGGAGAGGGAAGTCATAATTTTACTAGGCAAACGAGTTGTAAATATTTTATAAAGTAAGCACCTGAGTTTCTACAAGACACACAAAATGTCTCTGATGGAGTCAATTTTACACAAGTCCTATATACAAATATTTATACCCGGATTCCTTCCTCATTTGCTAAGGGGGTAGATCTAATTTAAAAACAAAGAAAGAAAAAAAAATATTGTCCATACAATGGACATTTTCAAGCAATTCTGGTTTGTCTTTGAGACATTGTCTCATATATTGCCCAGACTGGCCTCAAACTCCTGATCCTCCTGCCTCAGTCTCCTGGGTGCTGCTGGGATTACAGGCGTGGACCACAATACCACAGTGCCTGGTTCTGAAGCAACTCTAATGTGAGAACAAACAGTAAGTTGCGTTTTTTTTGGGGGGGGGCTCACACCTATAATCCTAGCTACTCAGGAGGCTGAGATCTGAGGATCCAGGCTCAAACCTAGCTGAGGAAGGAAACTCCAAGAGACTCTTATTTCCAATTAACCACCAAAAAGCTGAAAGTGGAGCTGTGGCTCAAGTGGTAGAACACCAGCTTTGAGTGAAAAAGCTCAGGAATACTGCCCAGGTCCCGAATTCAAGCCCCCAGGACCAGCACATACAAAAATATATATTGTTCATGAAGCTGTATTTGCAATCCCTAAAAAGCTGCTGTGTTGTGGATGTATCCACACAATTAGACAAAACATGGAGGACAACAAGTTGAATACCTTTCCAGTAATACAGCAGGGGGTCTCTCCGAGGCTTGGCATTTTATTGTTTGTTTAACTTGGTAGTGCTGAAGATGGACCCAAGGCCTAATGTATGCAGTGTGTCCACCACTGAGCCATATTCCCAGCCCTCCAGAACTTCTTTGGTGTTTGGACTCAGATATTGAAGTTTACTATGAGGGGCTCTACTGTTGAACCAGGCCTCCAGTCCTGTTTTGCCACTCATTTTGCTTCCAGCGTAGGTGTGTGTCTGGACAAAGATCTACCTAGTTTCAGTTTTCCATCATGGCTGGAATGACAGGCATGTGCCACTACACCTAGCTATGGATGAGACGGGGGTGTGTGGGGGGGGGGAGGGAATCTCAAAACCTTTTTTGCCTGGGCTGGTCTCCAACTGTGATCCTCTTATTTTCAGCGTCTCAGGTAGCTAGGGTTATAGATATGAACTACTGATGCCTGGTTTTCCAAAACTTCTTTTTTTTTAATTTTATTATCTTTTTTGCCAGTCCTGGGGCTTGAACTCAGGGCCTGAGCACTATCATTGGGCTTTTTCTTCAAAGCTAGCACTCTGCCACTTGAGCCACAGCACTATTTCTGGCTTTTTTTATGTATGTGGTACCAAGGAATTGAACCCAGGTCTTTGTGCATGCTAAGCAAGCACTCTACCACTAGGCCAAACTCGCGCCGGGAGATCTTGACTAGAGAATCCAAGAACACTTCAATCAAATCTGCAGTTGGGGCTGGGCACAAGTGGCAGAGCTTCTGCCCTGTAATCTAAAGTCTGAGTTCAAACACAATACTGGGAGGAGGGCAGCAGGAGGGGACCAAAAAAACTTCATCCAAATTTTGGATGTTGGAGGTGACACAGGGAATGATGGGTTGTCGTGGGAAGAACAATTCGTTCTCATCCAGAATGTTCCAGAACTCTCAGTACAATTTGAGCAAGTCCCATTACCTTGGCCAGCCAGACTCCCTTCAGCTGTTAAGAGTAATAACCACTAACCAGGCACAGTGGCTCACGCCTGTCATCCTAGCTACTCAGGAGCTGAGGTCTGAGGATCGCCATTCAAAGCCAGCCAGGCCATGAAAGTCCAAGAGGCTCTTATCTCCAGTTAACCTCAAGAAAATTGGAAGTGGTGCTGTGGCTCAAGTGGAAGAGCCCTAGCCTTGCGCTGAAGACCTCAGGGACTGCACCCAGACCCAGAGTTCAAGCTCCATGACCGACCAAAAAGAAAAAAAAAACAAATTAAAAAAAAAACTAAAGTTAAAGGTCTGGGATGTGACCAAAGTGACAGAACATCTGCCTAGCATCTGGGAGGCCCTGAGTTCAAATCCTAAGCTCCTGCTCTTGAAGCACTTGGCGTGTTGTGCTTGTGGGATGTCACTGGGGTCAGTGACACCCCACAGCTTTCACCCTCCTTCAGAGGACAGCAGGAGTTAGCTGGGTGGCATGCCCCAGGCATCCTAGCACCAAAGAGGCCGGAGCAGGACGGTGATGCGTTCAAGGTTGGCTTTGGCAGTACAGGGAGACCTCGTCTAGGATTTTAGTTCCTTTTTTCCCTTCAGCAGTTTTCTTTTTCTTTTTCTTTTCTTTTTTTTTTTTTTTTGCCAGTCCTGGGCTTGAGCTCAGGGCCTGAGCACTGTCCTTGGATTTTCTCAAGGCTAGAGCTCCACCACTTGAGCCTCAGCACCACTTCCGGCTTTTTTCTAGGTATGTGGTACTGAGGAATCGAACCTGGGTCTTCATGCATGCTAGGCAAGCACTTTACCCACTAGGCCAAACTCCCGGCCCCCAGCAATTTTCTTTCTGTTGTCAGAAACATCCAGATCTGGGGGCCTGGGGCCTGTGACACGAAGGCACATGGGTGACAGACATGCAGAGTCCTTGCAAGACAGGGAGAAGAAGCCATGAGGGCCTTGTTTCCTCTGCTTTACCTTCCTGGCCTCCCCTCCCTGGGCCTCTCCTGCTCTGCCTCTGAGGCTTTGCCCCAGGCCCTCCTACCTGCTTCTTGCACTGTGGAGGACATGGCTGGCCCCCGTGACAGAGCTTCGCAGGGGCGGCGGGGACAAGCCTGAGGTCCAGCTGGGAAAAACCTCCTTATGCTCCAGCAGGGGACAAGCGGTGACCAACATGTAGGAGCCACCCAGGAGGCCTGGCAGGAAGAGGCATCCCTTGGAGGGCGGGCATGGGGAGTCTGGGGAGGAGCTGGGCAGGGCCCGGCCCCCGAAGGAGATAGAACACAGTCTCACAATTCTAGGCTGTACCAAGATTCTCAGGTTCTGAGCCTGGAGCCTGGCTACCAGGAAGCAGCTAATGGTGACACCAGATCTCAGTGCTCAGAGCTCAAGGGTTCACCAAGCGGATCCTGCACACAAACCATGACTTACAGCCGGGAGTGGTGGTGCAGCCTTGTAATCCCAGTCCAGACTCTGAGGCCGACCTGAACTACATCGCAAGACCTGGCCTCACGACGAGTCCAAACTGACAAAATGGTTGACGGAGAGCCTGGGAAACTACCTTGCACAGATGTCTCCAGCACCCAAACCCAAGCCCAGTGTCCCTGTACACCGAAAGTTCCTACAGGGACAGGGTAGTTTGGTTTTGTGGACTCTTTTCCTTGGTTTTCTTTAAGGTCCTCTCCACATCTCCAGCATAGCGGACATGTCAGGCATAAGCCACTGGCGCCTGGCTTTGATGTCCTTTTAATTTCTTCGTGCTGGTCCTGGGGCTTTAACACAGGGCCGGAGCCCTGCCCCTGAGCTTGTGTGCTTGAGTCCACTTCTGCCTGACATTGTGAGGCCTAAATTAATTTTGAAGTTTGATGAATTTCAGTCAAAAGTTATTTCTAAGCAGTGTCCATTTTGTAAAGTTCTGAGAAATCCCCTGTTTCTCCATCAGTTGTTTACTCAGACAGGTAGCAAGGACATTCAAAGGTCATCTCTAGGACTGCAGCTGGGTTCCATAGCAAGGCCATCTTGACCTCAATTTCTGTGGAAAACTGTAACATCACAGCCGATAAGAAATGAAGGAGTGGGGCCGGGAGTTTGGCCTAGTGGTTAAAGTGCTTGTGTAGCATGCATGAAGACCTGGGTTCGATTCCTCGGTACCACATACATAGAAAAAAGCCGGAAGTGGTGCTGAGGCCCAAGTGGTAGAGCTCTAGCCTTGAGAAAGTCCAAGGACAGTGCTCAGGCCCTGAGCTCAAGCCCAGGACTGGCAAAAAAAAAAAAGAAATGAAGGAGGGTTCCAATGTAAAAGTTACCCAAAACAAGAGGCTAAGGTGGTCAGAATGAAAACTAAAAAAGAAACTTGTTTACTCTGTACTATAAAAGCTGTGCTCATTCTGCACGCGGGGCCTCCAGGCGTCACTGGTTTCTAAGGTTGCTAATGAACGGCTCTTTGTTGCTTGCATTGGTTGTGGACTCTGGTGGTCTTTCGGGGGGATTGGAAACTTTGGATACAACAACACTTTCCCTGAAACCATTTCATTCTGTGTGTGTGTGTGTGTGTGTGCGCGCGTGCCCATTATTGCTGTTTGAACTCAGGGCCTCGTGCTTGTGAGGTAAGTGTTCTAACAACCACACTTACAGCCTTTTTGTTGCTTGTTTAAAAACGTGTTCCCTTGTTATTACGGAGGTGATGCGTAGAGGGGCGGCACAGTTACCTAAGTCAGGGAAGGAGTGCATTTCTTTTTGGACAGTTTTAGCCCTTCTCTTGCTCTCTCCCAGTTTTGCTTTTATTTTTCTGGCAGGGCGTTAGCCTTCTGCACAGGTCAATGTCGGAGAGAGCACGATTCTCCTCCCACTGATGCCTCGTTCGTAGCTGGGACCCTAGGAGACCTGGTGGAGTCTCACCGTGTCTCCTTGTGTAGCCCACAATGGCGTGGAACTCACAACCCACCTTCTCTGCCTCCTGAGGGCTGGGATTACAGGCAAGTATCACCCTTCTGAGGAGCCCAGCCAGGTGGCCTGATCATGTCAGCAAAGTCTCTCCACCTTCCACGCATCATACTAGCTGCAAGTAACAGGTCAAGACCACATCCAAGAAGATGGGCTTATAACAGGGTTCCCCCAGTGGTGGAGGGACCATCCTGGGGGGCTGTCCGCCACATCTACTTAAGAAATTGGTGTGGCTGGGAGTGCAGTCTAGTGGTAGAGTGCTTGTCTAGCATGCACGAAGCCCTAGGTTTGACTCCTCAGTACCACATACACAGAAAAAGCCAGAAGTGGCACTGTGGCTCATGTGGCAGAGCAAAAAATATCCAAGGACAGTGCCCAGGCCCTGAGTTCAAGCTCCAGAACTGAGGAAAAAAAAAAAAAGAAACTGATAACAATAAAAGTCATTTGTCACTCCTCTGCCCAGGCTTACTGGGCACAGCCCCCCTTCCCCCAAGCTCCAGCTTCACTGGCTTCTGGCTACCCCAGGACCTTTGCACACAACACTATCTCTGTCTGTTTCACACTTCCCCAGATCCCCAACTCCTTCCTCTATTCAGGCCTCATCTGGAAGAGTCTTAGGGTTTACTCAGAGCCATGGCAAGAAGAGGTGACCAGGTAGGCTAGGGGCCAATTCCTCAGGTAGAATTCCAGCTGTCTCTAGGATTCCTCTATGATTTTTTTTCCTACCCATGCGTCTTCCTGATTGATTGCACATATGTTTCCTTCCTATCTGGGACAAAAGCTGTGGGTGTCTCCTGCATGGCTTCACTGGGGAGTCTGCCTTCCTTAGGACAGCCAGAGTCCACCCAGCGCTGTTTCCTTTCCTGGTCTTTGTGGTGGTAGCCACCACAGGGCTCAGGCAGGGAGTGAGGAAACCTGAAGGCCGACACCAGTGGCTTGGAAAGTGATGAAACCCACACCCTGGCCTTGTGACATACAGCTCATGGGAATGAGACCTGCCCTGGCTGCCCAAGGCCTCCGAGTTCTCCCAGCTGACATGTGGGAAGGTGAGTGACACACCAACCAGGCCCCAGAACCCCCTCTCCCTACAACCAGGGACTTGACCACCAGTGAGCCCGGTGCAGGCTTCTTGATCAGGGAAGAGGTTCACTTTAGGTTTGAACAAGACTAAGGCAGACCTTATGTTGTGATGAATGTGCATCTAGGTTTGCCCACAGTCGCTGGCTCCTCTCCTGGGGCAGACCATGAAATATCACGTCACTTCTCTTTGGCAGGCTGGCTACAGAGAAAGGACCAACAGAACCCTTCCTTCCTCCTTCCCTCCCTCCTTCCATCCCTCCCTCCATCTATCCCTTTCTTCCTTCCTCTCCTGAACCTGCCCATGGGAGCCAAAGTGGATGAGGGCCAGACGCAGGGTCAGAGGCACCTGCATTCTAAGGTTGGTTCCCCAGGCCAGCAGGCCCAGCTGTTCTACTTTGGGGTGTCATTTTTTTTTTCCTGAGAGCCTCAACAATGGCACTAACCACAAACATAGAACCTCAAAACCCTCATCAAAGCATCTCGAAATTCAGATTCCTCAAGTTTCCCCTACCTTGTGAGCTTTACCACAATTTGGAGAAGAAAAAAAAAAAAAGTCTTATGGGGCATGTGTCACCCTGACACGTCCCCTGCATTGCACCAACACATGCCCAGGAAGATGACCTGGCGGCTGCTTTGCCTCTCGATGATGACACAGCTGCTCTCCCTCAACTTGGGAACCTTTTAAGGGAGGAGACTTCATACCCGGAGCATAACAGATATATGGGAATTTGATATGAAAGACACGATGGTGATTTTTGAAGTGATTGGACGGTGAGCCATTTGGGGACGGGAGCCCTACAAAGCGGGCAGCTTGTACTCCAGGTGTCCACACCATCCTGGCGCCCTCTTGTGTAGTGGCTCGGAGGTCACTAAAAGCTGCTGGTGGGCTGGGGGTGGGGAGACCTGGTCCCTGCTATCATGGCAGGGTGCTGAGCCAAACTGGCATCATCCCGGTATCTGATCCTGGCCCCCAGGAGCAAAGCTAAAAAGCCACACGTTCCGCCAACACCAAGGGAGGGTGACTGGATCTTGTTGGAGGAGTGCTCTAGTTGAGTTTCTGCAACCTTATTTTTGGACAAACCTCATCTAGGTGAGTAATCAGTTTTCAAAAGAATGTCTTTTTTCTTTTCCCCTCTCCTGCTAGTGGGGCTTGAACTCTCCTACTCTCTCAGCTGTTGCTCTACCACTTGAATCATGCTCCTAGCCCAGATTTTTGGTTGTTACCTTAGAAATAGAGTCTCTAATTTTTTTTTTTTTTGGCCTCAGGGAGCCTCGAAACATGATCCTCTAGGTCTCAGCCTCTTGAGTAGTTAGGATGACAGCACAGTGCCTCCCGTGGGTAGGCACTTTTTTTTTTCTAGTACTAGACTTGAACTCAGGGCCTAAGCACTGTCCTTGGACTTTCTCAAGGCTAGCGCTCTACCACTTGAGCCTCAGCACCACTTGCAGCTTTTTGCTATGTATGTGGTACCGAGGAATCGAACCTGGATCTTCATACATGCTAGGCAAGCACGCTACCACTAGGCCAAACTCCCGGCCGAGGGTAGGCACTTTTTAACTCCTCCTCCTCCTCCTCTTCCTCCTCCTCCTCCTCTTCCTCCTCCTTCTTCTTCTGCCAGTCCTAGGGCTTGAACTCAGGGTATGGGTACAGCCCCTGGCCTTCTTTTTATCAAGGCTAGCATAGCCCTCTACCACTTGAACCACAGCACCACTTCTGACTTTTTCTGTTTATGTGGTACTGAGGAACGGAGTCCAGGGATTCATGCATGCTAGGCAAGCACTCTACCACTAAGCCACATTCCCAGCCCTCTTTGCTTTCTTTGTGTGGGTACTGGCACTTGAACTTAGGGTGTTGCTACTCTTTTTTTTTTTGCCAGTCCAGGGCTTGAGCTCAGGGCCTGAGCACTGTCCTTGGACTTTCTCAAGGCTAGAGCTCTACCACTTGAGCCTCAGCACCACTTCTAACTTTTTTCTATGTTATGTGGTACCAAGGAATCGAACCCAGGTCTTCATGCATGCTAGGCAAGCACTTTAACCACTAGGCCAAACTCCCGGCCCCTGTTGCTACTCTTGCTTGCCTCTTTTGACTCAAAGCTGGTGTCCTCTCATTTGAGTTATACTTCCAGTTCAGGTTTGTTTTTTTGCTGATTGGAGAAAAGAGACTCTCTTGTTTGTCTGCTTGGTTTAGCTTCACAACTCAGTACTCAAATTTTAGCCTTTCAAGCAACTAGGATCTATAAAAATTCTTTGTTTTTCTTGGCAAAACACAGCACTTTTTTGCTGATCTTAATCATGGCTGCTTTTGAAGAGGGTTAGAGAACCATATGGGACACTCTGGAAATTCCCACAGGCTGGCTGGGTGACATGGCCCCTCGGGACTCTGCATGTCTGGGCTGGCAGGGCATGGCAGAGCCCACTTGATGCTTTGTCACTAGCCTGCACCAGCAGCTAAAACATAAAAAAAATGCTAAGCTAAATTGTGTGTGTGTGTGTGTGTGTGTGTGTGCCAGTCTTTTTTTTTTTTTTTTTTTTTTTTTTTTGCCAGTCCTGGGCTTGAGCTCAGGGCCTGAGCACTGTCCTTGGACTTTCTCAAGGCTAGAGCTCTACCACTTGAGCCTCAGCACCACTTCTGGCTTTTTTCTATGTATGTGGTACCGAGGAATCGAACCCGGGTCTTCATGAATGCTAGGCAGGCACTTTAACCACTAGGCCAAACTCCCGGTCCCATGTGTGCCAGTCTTGAACTCAGGCTTGAACTCAGGGCCTGAGCACTGTCCCTGAACTTTTCCTTTTTGCTCAAGGCTAGCTCTCTTCCATTTCAGCAGTTTGTTGTTGTGTACTTTATTTGAGCTAACAGTCTCAAGGATTTTCCTACCGAGGCTGGCTTTGAACCATGATCCTTAAATCTCAGCGACCTGGTCGGGAGTTTGGCCTAATGGTAGAGTGCCTGCCTAGCATGCATGAAGACCCACCCAGGTTTGATTCGTCAGTATCACATGTATTAAAAAAAAAAAAAAAGCTGGAAGTGGTGCTGTGGCTCAAGTGGTAGAGCTCCATCCTTAAGAAAGCCTAAGAACAGTGCTCAGGCCCTGAGTTCAGCCCCAGGATTGGCAGAAAAAAACCATCTCAGCTCTTGAGTAGCTAGGATTATAGCATGAACCACTGGCTCCCAGCTCTAATGTATTTTGAGACAGAGTCTCTTGATGTAGCCCAAGATGGATTCTCCCCAGGGCTGGTATTACAAGCATGTACCACACTCTAGCCTATAACTTGGTTTAGACCACACTGTGATTTAGAAGCTCTTCAAACCACAGTCAGCCAGTAGCAGTCTCCAGGATGACTGAAGTCCTGGAGACTTCAGTTGAGGGTGTGTTTAGAAGTTGGATTTTGCTTCCTGTAGAGTGACTTTGGTAAACTAATTATCCTCCTTCTGCCTCTGACCCTTGTACTTTACCAGGACCTTAGCGGTTTATCCTACTTAACCCTTAATTGACTGCCTTTCTGCCCATAACTTAAAGTCCTATGCAAGTCATGCTGGGCACTGCTGACTCATGCCTGTAATCCTCGCCACTCAGGAGGCTAAGAGCAGAGGACTGGAGTTCAAAGCCAACCCTGGGCAGGCAAGTCCATAAGATTATCTCTAATTAACTACTAGGAAACAAGAAATGGTGGTAGCTTGAACTGGTAGAGCACCAGCCTTGAGCAAAGGAGCTCAGGGAGAGCATCCAGACCGAGTTCAAGTCCCGTGACTAACCAAAAAATAAAAGGCCTAGGAGTCACCCTTGGCCTGGCCTGCCTCCCCTCTCTCTTTCTCCCCCGCTGCTCCTTCTACTGTGTCCACATATGCAGGCAGAGCACCTCAATCAGACTTAGCCCTCCCCCGTTCCCTCTTCATTGTTCCATCTTCAAACATGAACGGAAAATGCTTGGATTTTGTTTTAAATTCCTGGCCAGCACCAGAGCTAACTTGCTTTGCTCATTCCCGGCAGGTGCTCTACCACAGAGCTACACCTCCAGTTCAGCATTTCGCTGGCTAATTGGAGAAGGAGTCTCTTACACTTTTTCTGCCCAGGCTGGCTTCATACTACGGTCTCAGCCTCCAGATTTAACTGAGAGGTGGGAGCCACCAGAGCCTGCCGTGGGCTAGGGTTTACTATTATTCTAGTAGCACCAATTACACTAGGGGACTTTACTTTGATATATCCACATATGTACACGTTTCTCCAGTCTGACCCATGCCTTGCTGGCCTGGAGCTTTTGCTCTTCCTCCCTTAGCCTGCTAGGATTATAGGAGTGTGCTACCACACCCACTGTCACTTTCCTGCAGCGAGTTTTGATGAGCCTTTCTCTGTCTGGAGTGTGTGTGGGGGGGTACCTCACAGTTTTAGCTGTTTTCTCAAGTGTTTTATTAGCAGACTAAAAACAAAACCAAAAACAGCCGGGCACAGTGATGGCCACCCAAGAAGCAGGGCACTCTCCTGGTCCAAGTGGGGAGAAAGTGGAGAGGAAGCCAAGGGCCTGGCTGGCCCCGATCCACCTGGGAGAGGCTGGCTGGCTGCCAGACTTGTGATTCACTGGCTGTAGCAGGAAGGAAGTACCACAAGCAAATCCAGGCCTATGGGCCATTCTTTTCTCTCTCTCTCTCTCTCTTTTTTTTTGTGCCAGTCCTGGGGCTTAAACTCAACCCCTGGGTACAGTCCTTGGGCTTTCTCAAGGCCAGCACTCTACCACTTGAGCCACAGCACCATTTCTGGCTTTTCTATCTATGTGCTACGAAGGAATCAAACCTGGGTCTTCGTGCACGCTAGGCAAGCACACTACCACTAGGCCAAACTTCTGGCCCCCTGTGGGCCATTCTTATTGACAAGTGTGATCCCAGCAAGTAACTTACAGCAGAGAGAAATATTCTCACCATAGCTGCATAGACAGGCCCTGGGAGAAGGCCTTAGGGCCAAGCCAACCACGCCCAGCTCCCACTGCAGCTCCAGCTAGCAGCTGGAATCACCCAAGCTGCTTGCTCACTGTGCGGCCAGATCACAGAGGCCACCAGGAAGGTCACCCAAGGCCAAGGCAGCTGTACACACTGCTGGGGGGAGGTGGGGGGAAGTGGACAGGGGGGGCAGATGTGGACCGGCCAGTTCTGCCCATGTCTCTTTGCTGAGACTGTCAACCTTTGGTAGGGGTATTCATTCCTTTAATATAAACTTGGTGTGCCTTAGGCAATTATTAAGCCCTGGAAAGTCTATTCTTAGTTAAAATGTCCCTCAAAGACCTCACAGGGTACTTGGGGAGACAGACCAGAAAGCCAACAAGTATAAAACGATGTGTGATGGATTAGGGTGAGCGGCAATGTACAGCATGAGAGGCATGGGAGGAGACAAGCCTGCCTGGGTATGGCAGTGCATGTCTGTAATACCAGCCCTCTAGAGGCTGAGGCAAGGGGATCTTGAGTTTTGGGGCAGCTTGGGCTATGGCATGAGGCATGGTCTCAAACAATAAACACACAAAACCAGACCCATCAGAGCTTGAGTCTTCAGGGCTGGATAAGCAGTCAGGGAAGACGAAATGTAGGGGAACATTTTGGGGACAGTGGGGGCTGCATGTGGGAAGAAGTTCTGAAAGAAAGGTACAGAGCCAGCCATGACTTCTGCCAGGCTGGAGCCAGGAGGCTCATGGGAGTTGTCAGGAATGAGGAGACTGAGGAAGGACAGTGGAGGCAGAACAGGAAGGTCATGAACTTCTGCTTGGCACAGTCGAGCAGATGCAATCATGCCCACCTTCCCCTCAAGCCAGCTACCCTTCCCCATCCTCTACCCCACTGTCCATTAGCCAGAAAACAGCCCTCAGTCACTCCTGCAGCTGTGTGGAAGGGAGGTGGGGCAGGAAATCTAGGGTAGTGTCTCAAGTTTTTCTGGAAGTCTTGTGCTAAGCAGTGAGGGATCCCTAAATCTTTAATACAAGTAGCTCCTACTTTATCTTTCTTTGAGCCAGGCTCTGGTGGCTCACACCTATAATCCTAGCTACTCAGGAGGCTGAGATCTAAGAGTTATGGTTCAAAGTCAGTCCAGGCAGGAAAGTCCATGAGACTTATCTCCAATGAAAACACCAAAAGCCAGGCCGGGAGTTTGGCCTAGTGGTAGAGTGCTTGCCTAGCATGCACGAAGACCAGGGTTCGATACCTCGATACCCCACATACATAGCAAAAGCCGAAAGTGGTGCTGAGGCTCAAATGGTAGAGTGCTAGCCTTGAGAAAGTGCAAGGACAGTGCTTAAGCCCTGACTTCAAGCCCAGGATTGGCAAAAAACAAAACAAAACACCAAAAGCCAGAAATGGAGCTGTTGCTCAAGTGGCAGAGTGCTAGCTTTGAGTGAAAAAAGTCTCAATATGGACACACACACACACACTACATATATCTTTTTGGGAGTGGAGTGAAGTTTGAACTCAGGGCATTATCAGCAGGTGCTCTACTACTTTAGTCATGCCTCCAGGCTCTTTTGCTGGTTATTTGGTTAATGAGATCTCACAGACTTTTCTGTCCAAAATGGCCTGGCACCTCCATCCTCCATATCTCCAGACTTTTGAACAGCTATGCACTGGCTTTGTGTGTGTGTGTGGGGGGGGTAGAGATTGAACCCAGGACTTTGCATATGTTAAGTAAATCCTTTACGATTTAGCTACACTCCCAACCTACTCATCATCCTCTTGCTTTGGCCTTCTGAGTGCTGCGATTACAAGCATATACCACCACATACATCTCAATGCTGGCAATTGTATCTCAGTCAGCAGAATAGCCACTCCTGCTCTTGACAGTACCCTAATCTCCGGGAACCACAATTCTTGCCTCTCTGAACACTGATGTTTGGATATAGGTTCCCAACCATCATCTCCAGGCAAATGCAATCCCTCAGGTACATGAAGCAGGTCGTCTGCTTTTCCTTCCACCGGACAAGGCCTGTGTGTCCCTTCCCAGACAGGACCTCAGGAGAAAGTCGACCTGCATTGGAGAAAGTGGTCAGAACTGCCAGACGCGATTGTGCAAGAGTAGTTAGGGCAGAGGCCGCAGGGCAGGAGGAGCATGAATAGAGGCCAGCTCTGGAGGAAAAGCAAGACAACCTACCTGGAAAATAGGAAGAGCCTGGGGGTGTGAATTCAATTTGTGGGGCGTGGCCGGAGCAACAGGAGGCGTGGGGGCGTGGCCGGAGCAGGAGGCGTGGACCTCGCGGTGGGCGTGGCTATCGTGATAGGGGGCGTGGCTCCGGAGGGGGAGCACCCTGCCTAGCAAGCCAGTGGTCGTGCGTTCAACCCTCCCCCCCCGTCCAGTATTAACAAAACCAATAGAACAAGCGGTGACAGTTGGTCCAGGCACCCGGGGAGCTCGTATTTACCTGTACTAGAGGACGCCAGATTGTCACCTGGCAACACGAAGTTGAGCCGTGCGTGACCTGTGAGTGACACGTCGCCTCCAAGTTATAAAGTCACCTACCGGGTGACCTGCGATTGACACGTCTCCCCGGAGTTACAGTCACGTGGACGGTGACCTGAGATCGACACCTCGGCCCCCCACCCCACCCCCGTGACGAAGTCAAGGGTTACGAAGTCTGCGCACTCACCTCAGGGAAACCGAGCGGGACGCGTGTGCACGGGGCCTGCCGCCGCCCCCTCGCCCTTATTCGATGGGGGCCCCGCGGCCTCACCGCCGGCTGCTCGGCTCCCGCGGTCGGAGCCCTCACGAAGCGCGCGGACCCCAGGCTCCCGGCCCTTGAACGACCCCGGAAGTGGGCGGGCACACGCCGCCCCCTCCCCGTGGAAGGCGGCGCGTCGCAGCCAATCACGCGCGCCTAGGTCCGTGATGTCACGGGCGCGCTGGCCAATGAGCGTGGGTCTGAGAGCCACTTCCGGCAGGCCTCCTAGTTCGCGGTCGCGGAAAGGACCTGCCGCCGGCCCTCGGCGGGAGTTCGGCTGCCACCCCGGCCCGCCGGGACTCAGGGGCCCCCGGTGAGTGCTGTGCACCGGTGGGGACGGGCCGCGAGCACCCCGGGGAGGTGCGGGAGGCGGTGCCGCCACGTCCTGCTCGCTGGCTGCGATTGCACGGACCCTGGAGGGGATGGAGGGAAGGGCCGGACCCGGGCCGTGCCCTGCACACCTTGGGGCGAGGGTCTGCTTGCCTCGTCCGAGTTCACAACACCGACTTGAAGAGTGGAAGTCCAGCCTCTGGACCTTGGGTGGGAGGGGAGCAGATCCTTCCTCTAGGAAGGAGGATTTGTCCCCCCCCTGCTGGGCCTGGGATTAACCAAGACTGAGGGCTGGGGCCCTGCACCCCGACCCTAGGCCTCCCCTGGCAGTGCAGGGGCCACACTTGTCTCGTACAAGTGCAGAGGCGGGGGCGAGAGCCAGGCCCACCCACAGGACACTGCCTCCTTGCTGGGTGGGACTGGGCGGATTCTGTTTGTTTGGGGGGAAGGGATGGACTGCCATGGGTGTCTGAGGTGTGTTCAGTATGGGGTGCTTGCTTCCCTGTACCGTGTCACATCCACCCCACCACTGCCCTGAGCACATTTCGGGTCTCTGCTGGAAGGAATCAGTGGATAAACGGATCCAAAAAAAGCAGATGGCTTTGGGGGTGGCAAGAGGCTTTTTTTTTTTTTAAAGAGGAATAACTGAAAATTTATTTTGTAGATGTTCACAGTGAAAATAGAGGTGGCTCCTAAAGATTTCCCCCCCCCCCTTTCACTTTTTTTTCCCCCCTTTCACTTTTACAAAAACAAACAAACTCTTAGGGCTTCTGGAGTCATGAAAGACTTTGCAAAAGTCCTGTGACCCAGAACAGGTTGCATGATGAGGACACAGCCAGGAGGTGGTGTGTGACCAGATGTGGGGGTGCATCCCGGCTGAGACAAGAAAAGGAGGTGTAGCTGGCCAAGGATATTTACCCCATGTCACCTTTAACTCTGAAGGAGTTCATAAACAAGCTCTCCCTGCATCTTCTGCCACAGAGTATTCTTCCATTAACTGCCCAGAAGTTCAATTATGTCAGGAAGGAAATGACTGCTTAGTCATTGAACTGAAGGAAAGTGTTTCAAACATAAGTAGCATCTCTGTTCTTGAAGTTCACCTGCAAACTGAACGTGACCTTCATACATTGAATTAGGAGCTGCTGTTAGATAGGTTTTCCCCCTTTCCCTTTCCTTTTTTTTTTTTTTTTTGCCAGTCCTGGGCTTGAGCTCAGGGCCTGAGCACTGTCCTTGAACTTTTTCAAGGCTAGAGCTCTACCACTTGAGCCTCAGCACCACTTCCAGCTGTTTTTTTCTATATGTATGGTACCAAGGACTTGAACCCAGGTCTTCATGCATGCTAGGGAAGTACTCTACCACTAGGCCAAACTCCTGGCCTCTCCTTTTTTTGTTTTATGAGGCAGCGTCTTATGTAGCCCACATGCACAAGACTCCTAATCTCAGCCTCCTAAGTGCTGGAATTACAGATGTATGTCACTATGCCCAGCAAATGGTATTGTTGTATGTGGGGGGGGGTGGGTGTTGCTGGGGATGGAAATAAAGCCTTGTGCATGCTAGACAAATGCTTTACTATTTAGTTACATTCTGTGTCGTGTGAGTTACCTTTAGAGACTAATTCTAGCTAGCCACCAAGCTGAGGTTTGAAGATCAAAAGTAGTTCAGGCAGACAAGACTGAGACTTTTTTTTTTTTTTTGCCAGTCCTGGGCTTGAGCTCAGGGCCTGAGCACTGTCCTTGGACTTTCTCAAGGCTAGAGCTCTACCTCTTGAGCCTCAGCACCACTTCTGGCTTTTTATCTATGTATGTGGTACCAAGGAATCGAACCCGGGTCTTCATGCATGCTAGGCAAGCACTTTAACCACTAGGCCAAACTCCTGGCCCAAGACTGAGACTTTTATCTCTGTTTAGTCACTGAAAGATGGCTCATGTGGTAGGCTTTGAATGAAAAACTAGAGGATGTTTCCCAAGTTCCAGGTTCAAGCCCAGAACTAGCACACACATACACACACACACACACACACACACGTCGTCGTCATCATCATCATCATCATCATTATAGAGTCTTTTTTTATTTTTATTTTTTGGCCAGTCCTTCGACTTGAACTTTGGGCCCCAGTGTTGACCCTGAGCTCTTCAGCTCAAGGCTACCACCCTACCCCTAGAACCACAGGCCCGAGTCCTGTTTTTTAGTGATTAATTGGAGATAAGAGTCTCATGGTCTTTAGTACCCGGGCTGGCTTTGAACCACAATCCTTGGATCTCAGCCTCCTGTGCAGCTAGGATTATAGGCGTGAGCCACTGTGCCCACCTTCACTTTTCGATTAAGTTATGGCTTTTGAATTTGTGGAACAGGGTTTTAACACCTCAGGGTATCAGCAGGTGCTGGATGTAGGTGGAGATTATCCTCATTAAATGTTACTTGAATCCTTAGTGTGTATACTGAGAAGATGAAGAGACCTAAACCTCAGCTCAGCTAGGAAGACACTTGATTACTTAATTTCCTTAAGATGGGAAGCTTGGAGCCAGGAGTTTGGCCTAGTGGTAGAGTGCTTGCCTAGCATGCATGAAGACCTGGGTTCAATTCCTCAGTACCCCATACATAGAAAAAGCCAGAAGTGGTGCTGTGGCTCAAGTGGTAGAGCACTAGCCTTGAGGAAAGCCCAAGGACAGTGCTCAGATCCTGAGTTCAAGCCTAGGACTGGCAAAAGGGAGAGAGAGAGGGAGGGAGGGATAAGGAGGGAGGGAGAGAGAGAGAGACAGAGAGACAGAGAGAGAGAGAGAAAGAGAGAGAGAACACCTTACTTTAAATTTCTTGGGAGGCCCAGAGTGGGAGGATTACACTTTGAGGCCAGTCCAGGCCGGCTGCAAAGCTAGTTGAAACCCCATCTCAACTAATGACTCGTTGTGGTGGCCCATGTCTGTCATCTCATCCCCATTACAGTGGGAAATGTTAATGGGAGGATTATGATCCACGCTCACCCAGGGCAAAAAGGGAGACCTGGTCTCAGAAATAACCAGGGCAAAAAAAAAAAAAGAGGGATGGAGGCATGGCTCAGCAGTATACCACTTGACTAGTAAACTTGAGGTCTGGAGTTCAAACCTCAGTGCTGCTGATAGACACAGAGAGTGAATGGGGGCGGGGAGGGAGGAGGGAGGGAGCGAGGTGGAGAGGTAGAAGACGGGCAGGAGACGCTCAGTTATATGTAAATATGGGGAGTGTGTCCTGTCTGCAGTGTGCTCTGACACTCGTGTTCTGGCCAGCCAGCTCTGGGCATTTAGCACTGGGAAGGATCCCAAAGGACCCTGAGGCCTGGGTACAGGGTCAGGTGCTGTGATCCTGACCCTGGGCACAGACAGCATTTTTTAAGTGCCTCCGAAGGCCTGATGAGCGCAGGCTCAGGACGGTTTTGCGGGGAGCAGTGGTTATGCAGAGGGAGGTGCCTCCACCCCTAGGCCTCCCTGTGCTGCTGGTCAGCCTGCTTCCCGGTGTCTCGCTGGACTTCCTGCGGTAGACGTCTCTCCATTTTTCAGAACTTGGCCGCTCTCCCAGCTCCTGGCTTCCTGTTCTCTGTCTCTGTCACGCCCCTCAGCGCCCCTCAGCACACTCACTGGTTTTGGGGTTTCATTTTTTGCTTTTGTGTTTGGTTTGGTTTAGTTTTTTATTTTTTTGGTTCTGGGGCTCGAACTCGGGGGCCTGGGTGGCAATCCTGGGCCCTTCAGTTCAAGGCTAGAGCTCTACCATTTTGGGCCACATCAACACTTCTGGTTTTCTGGTGGCTAATTGGAGATAAGTGTTTCATGAACTTTCATGCCAGGCTGTCTTCAATCCATGATCCTCACATGTCAGCTTCCTGAGTAGCTGGGATTATAGGCGGGAGGCACCAGTGGCTGGCTTGGACTCACTGTGTTCATGCATGATGCAGATGGTCATATTTGCAGACCAGCTATATCTCCAATAATCACTGTACTTTCTGTGTCTTCTGGAGCACCCTGTCTCTCCAGCCTGGCCCAGCCACCAGGCCCCCAAACAACCTAGACTACTTGTAACTGTTTCCTAACCAGACTGTCCTCCGAGCTTGCTTTTCTTCTGTACTGAGGGTGTTGTACTCTCTCTCTCTCTCTCTCCCCCCTCGCATCCAGAGCTTCATGCATGCTAGGCAAGCACTCTCCCACTAAGCCATATTTCCAGCCCCTGCTTTCTCTTTTGGATGGTACTGAGTTTGAACTCAGGGCCTTAATGCTTGCTGCATGGGCACTCAACTTTGAGATCTCAAGTGTGTACTACTGTGGCCGGCTTATTGGTGGAGATGTGGTCCTTAAACTCCATTCTTCCCATTCTCTACCTCCTAAGTAACTGGGATTACAGGCATAAACCACCAAGCCCGGCCTTCCAAGGGCAGTGTTTTCTAGGATTGAGAGCTCCTGTGTCAGACAACTCTGTTTCTTTTTTTTTCTCTTCCTTCCTTCCCTTCTTTCTTTCTTTCTGTCTGTCTGTCTGTCTTTCTTTTTTTCTTTCTGTCTTTCTTCCTTTCTTTCTTTTTGTGGGTCATGTGGCTTGAACTCCGCCTGGGCGCTGTCCCTGAGCTCTTCAGCTCAAGGCTACTACTCTACCTTTGAGCCAAGCCCCACTTCCCATTTTCTAGAGGTTAATTGGAGATAAGAATTTCAGGTTCGGGGCTGGGAGTTTGGCCTAGTGGTTAAAGTGCTTGCCTAGAATGCATGAAGACCCGGGTTCGATTCCTCGGTACCACATACATAGAAAAAAGCCAGAAGTGGTGCTGAGGCTCAAGTGGTAGAGCTCTAGCCTTGAGAAAGTCCAAGGACAGTGCTCAGGCCCTGAGCTCAAGCCCAGGACTGGAAAAAAAAAAAAAAAAAGAATCTCAGGTTCTTTTGTGCCTGGGTTGGCTTTGAACCCTGATCCTCAGATCTCAGCCTCTGGAGTAGCTAGGATTACAGGCATGCCAGACAGCTATTTCTTATGACTCTCTTCTGTACCCATCTAGTCCCGGTGGGTTTGGCACCCTGGATCTGGCATGGAGGGAAGCATGCTGTTCTGAAAATCAGGTTACCCAAGCATGCCCCTCTGAAAGTCAGGTTACCCGCCATGGCTGCTGTGTGATGGGGCAGGGTGGACTGGGGGTAGAGCTTGGAGACTCTGCAGAGCACAAAGAAAAAGATGGAAGGAGGGCGTGGGGAACGAGGGGTGGAAGCCAGAGTCATTCGGGAGGGTGGGCAGGAGACCTTTGTGTCCCCCGAGTCTCTGCGGTCCCCTGGGACTCAGGCTGGGATGCCAGGCACACCGGAGACCCCTTTGCCAAGCCCAGTAGAATGGCAGAGACCAATCGGCCTGACAGAGAGGTGAAGAAGCCTAGAGAAGCGGGCATGTAGTGGCTCACGCCTGTAATCCCAGCCACTCGGGAAGCTGAGATCTGAGGATCACAGTTCAGAGCCAGCTAGGGCAGGAAAGTCCATGAGATTCTTATCTCTCTTTTTTCATATATTTTTTTATTGTAATTAATAGAAGGGTTATATTCTATTCACCAGATAGAAGGTACATTACTTCACATACAATTCTTATCTCTTAATGAATCACCAGAAGGGGTGCTATGGCTCAAAGTGGTAGAATGTTAGCCTTGAGCAAAAAGCTCAGGGACAGCAGCCAGGCCTTGAGTATAAGACCCAAGACTGAAAAAAAAAAAAAAAAGACCTGGAGAAGCGGTGTCAGTGCAGGGTGTGTGTTGTATGGGGTACGTGTTCTGTTTCTGGTCCCTGGGTCTGTACCATTCTGGTTGCTGGTGATGGTGGTGGTAGTGGCTGGAGACAGAACCCAGAGCTCAGAGACAACGCCCAGGCCCAGAGTTCAAGCCCAAGGACTGGCAGAGAGAGAGAGAGAGTGAGGGAGGGGGGGGCTGGAGAACAGGGGGAAGGAGAAGCAAAGAAAGAAGTCCTCCCTGCACTGGGAGCAAGCGTGACTTCTGCTCCTTAGCGTGACCACTTGTTCCTTCTTCCTGCCCTGCATGCCATGAGACAGTCACCGTGGAAAATTCCCATATGACCTGAGGTCCCCATGTGGGGAGCCATGCTCTGATACTCTTGTTATTGCCGTTTTTTGAGAGGGAGGATTACTGTGGAGCTCAGGCTGGCCTCCAGCCTGTATGTGATCCTTCCACCTTAAGTGCCAGGACTGCAGGCATGGGCCCCCCTCCCCGGCTGACATGTTCCTTCCCCTGCATTTGTCTCCAGTGCTGCCGCCATGCCCTCCTCCATGCTGTGGGCAGTGGACCTCTTTGGGAGGGTTTATACACTGTCCACGGCTGGCCAGTACTGGGAACTACGCCGGGATTGCCAGATGGAATTCAAGAGGGTCAGCGCAGCCACACAGTTCTGCTGGGGCATCGCCTGTGACAACCAGGTCTACCTGTACGTGTGTGCCAGCGATGTCCCCATCCGCCGCCGGGAGGAGGCCTACGAGAACCAGGTACTCTCCGCTCAAGATCAAGGGCAGAGCATCCAGGTCTTTGCATCCCTGGCTGGGTACCCATGGGGGTGCACTCTGGTGTATTTTGAGCGCCTAGGGGACCCTGTCCTCCTCTGCCTGTCCTGCTGGGACCATGGGTGGGTACTCCACTCTTGGGCCATGCTGATGCATGGGCTGTTTTTGTTTTTGTTTTTTTAATCATTTTTTTCCCCTCACTTTTGGGCAGGACTCAGAGCCTCACACTTCCTAAGCAATCCCTACCCGTGGAAACCCAGGCCTTTTCCATTTCATTATAGTTCAGACAGAGTCCTCTCCTTTTTGCCTAAAACAAACCTTGGGCTGTGATTCTCTTATCTCCGTCCTCTAAGTGGCTCAGATGATAAGAATGAATCACCCTGGCCAGCTACTCAGTTGAGATAGAGTATCACTCTGTCCCCCTCCTAGGCTGGCTTCAAACTATTCATTCTCTTACCTTTTACCTCTCAAGTAGCTGAGATTACAGGCCTGAGCCACCAGGCCCAGCCCTTACTGAAGCAGCATGGACATCTTTGATCCCTGAGTCCCAGACAGGCTTGCCATTCACGTCCTGGCCTCGGAGAGGCCCTGCCCGCCTGGGTGTCCTCCCAGCAGACCCAGGCCTGAGCACATCTCTGTGTCCCTGGCCTCAGCGCTGGAACCCCATGGGCGGCTTCTGTGACAAACTCCTGCCGAGTGACCGCTGGCCATGGAGCGACGTGAGTGGGCTCCAGCACCGGCCGCTGGACGGGGTGGCGCTGCTGTCACCCCACTGGGAGTGGGAGTCAGACTGGTACGTGGATGAGAATTTTGGAGGGGAGCCCACCGAGAAAGGGGTAGGTGAACTTGGTGTCCACCTTGGCTGTGGGGGGGGGGGGCGTGGTGTCCGGCCTGTCCCCAGTCCCGGTGGTGGCTGACCTCTGCTTGCTGGAGTCTTCCCGCCCCCGCCCTCCCCTCCTGCCCTCCTACCCCCGCCTCACCCCCCCCACGTGGCCTCGCAGGGCTGGACGTATGCCGTGGACTTCCCCGCCACCTACACCAGAGACAAGAAGTGGAACTCGTGTGTGCGGAGGCGGAAGTGGATCCGGTACCGGAGATACAAATCCCGTGACACGTGGGCCAAGGTCCTCCCACGGAGCAAGGCGTGGGGGCCAGGGCAGGGTGGACGTGGACAGGGGCCACAGGGCACCATGCCCCTCCTCCAGCCCCAGGGTATTATGTGTCCCTCTGCCTGGCAGCTGACCACATGGGGCCAGGGTGGACAGTGGTCCAGGTTAGCTCAGAGCTTGTCCCGCTCTGGGCCATGCTCTCCCATGAGCCTCCAGTGCTGCTTCCATGGCATCAGGGGACTGGAGGTCCCCTTCAAAGACCACAGCCCCAAGCCAGCCTGAGAGCCTGGGATGTGGCCGTGGAGGGACCCAGGCATGGGCGAACCACAGAGGCCACTGGAGGCCCATAGCCCAGGCAAGGCTGCAACAGAGAGGACCAGACAGGGGCCTGCAACACTGGCCTGCTGCATGATATCAGGTGGCTGAGCTGAGTATGGAAGGTTCTGGAAGGCTGGAAAGTAGGCGAGCAGGGATGGGGGAAGGAGGGCTCACTGGGCCATGATGGCCACTGCTTCACCCTTTCCTCCAGATCCCCTCAAAGGATGACCCTGAGGCCTTGCCTGACCCTTTCAATGACCTCTCCGTGGGGGGCTGGGAGATCACGGAGGAGCCCGTGGGCCGCCTGTCTGTGTGGGCCGTGTCTCTACAGGGAAAGGTAAGGCCAGGCCAGGCCTGGGCCCTGGGGACCTGGGATCCCTAGAGCTGGCAGCAGGTGACCAAGCTCCCACAATGCCCCTCTGTGATCCCCACTTCCCAGTAGCCTCTGCCACCATCCCGCATCTCTTCCTGGCCCACCCGGGGCACAAGTGTCGTCGGCACCGCGGTGTCCATGGACAGATCCTGGGCTCTGCCAACTCTCTGGGGGTCCCTCTGGCCACCCCCAGTGTTGTCTGAGTGGATGGGTTAATGTGGGGGGAAGTTTATAAACTAAGAAAAGGACTAATCTACCCCAAGTGAGCAACTGCACAATGGGCCGGGCACAGGGACCCAACACTTTGGTGAGATTGTCCCACGACTTAGCATGCACTGCACATGAGGTTCCGCTGGCTTTTGGGACAGTCCAAGAAGGTTTTTGGCAGGCTCATCTCCAGGGCCCTGTCAACCACTGAGGCCAGCTGAAGGATGGAGACGGGAGCCGGCAGGGTGAGATGTGGCCCAGGACGGAGCTCCCCCATCCAGAAAGAGAGGACCACAGAGCAGCTAGCACTTGGGGCCTGGGCACTGTCCCAGAGCTGCTTTTGCTCAAGGCTAGCACTCTACCACTTGAGCCACATTGCCACTTCCGGCTTTTTCTGTGTATGTGGTACTGAGGAATGGAACCCATGGCTTCCTGTATGCTAGGCAAGCGCTCTACCACTAAGCCACATTCCCAGTCCAAGGCTCGTGCTTTATTTACATCTGCTTGAACCATAACTCCACATCTGGCTTTTTGGTGCTTCATTGGTGATTAAGAGTCTCATGGATTTTGCTATGCGGAAAACCTCAGTCCTCAGATCTCAGCGTCCTGAGTAGTCCAGATTACAGGCCAGTGCCCTGCAGGAGGTTACTCATCTCAACTAGTGAGGTGAAGGACCAAAGAAGGGGTGGTAGCAGACATCAGAGCTTGGGAGACTGGGCACTGAACACCACGGGTGTCCTGGGGGCACATGACCACCAGGGGGCGCAGGGCGCCCGAGGCTGGACTGGGGAGAGGGTGACGCTCATAAGCAGCTGAAATCCAGGACTTGAATTTTGAACCATCTCTGCCACTGAGGAGAAATCAGGGGAGGGGGTAGAGCGGGCTGAACCATCAGGGCGTGTGTGGGGATGTTGACAGGACCCTCATGCATGTCCTGTAAGGTGCCAGGGGTGCTGATGCAGTGGCTGCTCCCCTCTCCCCCTCCCCCCCCAGGTGTGGTACAGAGAGGATGTAAGCCACCCGAACCCTGAAGGCTCCTCGTGGTCCCTGGTGGACACTCCCGGTGAGGTGATGCAGATCAGCTGCGGACCCCACGACCTCCTGTGGGCCACCCTCTGGGAGGGTCAGGCCCTGGTGCGGGAAGGAATCAACAGGAACAACCCCAGAGGTGGGTAGCCCTGTACTGGGGGAGGGGTGCTCCCCCAGCATCTTAGCTGATGAAGATGGTCTGGGGTTTCTATTTTGGGGGGGGTGTAGGAAGTTCCTGGTCCATCGTGGAACCTCCAGGATCTGAGAACGGGATCATGCATGTCTCTGTGGGCGTCAGCGTGGTCTGGGCTGTCACCAAGGACCGGAAAGTAAGGCTGGGGGCTGGGGACCAGCGGGGTCCTGTGCCACCAGGGGGTTCTCTCTGCTTGAGAAGGTCCCCTAAACCCATTCCAGTAAATCTGACATCACTGGACTCCAGTGGCTCTCACCTGTCATCCTAGCTACTCAGGAGGCTGAGATTTGAGGACTGCAGTTCAAAGCCAGAAAACCAGAAGTAGAGCTGTGGCTCAAATGGTAACACACCAGCCTTGAGCAAAATAAAAAAGCTCAGGGACAGCACCTGGCCCCTGAATTCAAGCCCTAGGACTGGCATACACACATACACCAAAAAAAAAAAAAACCAAGTTTGATTTTTTTTTTTTTAAATGCGGGCCAGGAGTTTGGCCTAGTGGTTAAAGTGCTTGCCTAGCATGCACAAAGACCTGGGTTCGATTCCTCAGTACCACATACATAGAAAAAAAGCTAGAAGTGGTTCTGAGGCTTAAGTGATAGAGCTCTAGCCTTGAAAAAGTCCAAGGACAGTGCTCAGGCCCAGAGTTCAAGCCCAGGACTGGCAAAAAAAATGCGTCTTTGTCCAGTCTTTGAATATTTGATGTGCATACCTCTTTGGGGTTTAGTAGAAAATGAAGACATTCTAGGAAAAAGCTATATATATATATATAATTTTTTATTTTTGAGATGGGGTCTTGCCCTGTGGTGCAGGTTGGCCTCAGGTTCTTAGGCTTAAGTAATTCTCCTGCCTCAGCATCTTGAGCAGCGGATACTAAAGGTATACCCTACCATGCTGGCTCTCTAGGAACTTCTCACACATGGTACCCCCTCTCATGTTTTTGTCCCCATTTCCCTCCCCCCACCCCCCTAGGAACCTTTTTTGTTTTTAGTCATGGGGCTTGAACTCTGGGCCTCAGTGCTGTCCTTGAGCTCTTCACTTCAAGGCTGTAGTGTTCTAGCACTTTGAGCCACAGTGCCACTTCCCATTTTCTGGTGGTTCATTGGAGATAAGAGTCTCACGGACTTTCATGCCCGGGTTAGCTTTGAACTACGCTCCTCAGATCTCAGCCTCCTGAATAGCTAGGATTACAGGTGTGAGCCACCAGCACCTGGCATTTTAGGAACTTTTGTAATAGAGATTTGAGGGGTTTCTTGGAACTGGCCCCTATTTCCTGCCATACTTAGGGAATTTTAGATCATTCAAGTGATGATGCAGCGGGATCAGTGTGTCTGGGACGGGTGGAGTCAGTGGGTAAGGGTGGCTCAGGGGACAACAGGCCCAGGGTGAGGGCGTGAGCCACTGTGCCTGGCTGAGAAGTCATTTTTTTTTAACTTATTTCCTAGCCAGGCATTGTGGCTTAAGCCTGTAATCATAATTGCATGGGAGGCAGAAATCAGGGGATCATGGTTGGCTTCCCCAAGTCTTAGGCATGGCTGAGGACTGATGACATTGCCTTTCTAAGCATCAGGCGGCTGGGCCTTTTCAAAGCCCTCTGTTAGCAGGCGTGGTAGCACACACGTGTAATACCAGCAATCAGAAGACAAGCAGGAGCATCATGAGTTCAATGCCTGTGTAGGCTCCATAGTGAGACCCTGTCGTGAATAGTAACAACAACAAATAAGGGTCTCCATGACCCTCTAGGGAGGTGTTGTTTCTGCCTTTCCAGGTCTGGTTTCGAAGAGGCGTCAACTCTCACAACCCCTGTGGCACCAGCTGGATCGAGATGGTGGGAGAAATGACGATGGTGAATGTGGGGCTGAATGACCAGGTGTGCTGGGGTCCCCGCCTGCCCCATGCAGCGCCCACCATGTCACTGTCCTTGTCACTGCCTCCACAGGGCCCCAAGTAGCCAATTGGTCCTAGGGCCCCCGCTTGGGGTTGATGGGGATGGGACAGGGTGGGGGGGGACTCCCCGAAACAGGAGGTGGACTGAGCACCCCATGAGGGGCAGGGCTGCCCCTTAAGCTTGATTTTGGCCAGAGCCTCCCCCAGCTATCTTCCATGTGGCTTTGACACTGTGGCCTCTTTGTGGGTAAGAAGCCTGGGGGACTTTGTAAAGTCAAAGCTGCTGGGCGCTGGTGGCGCACGCCTGTAATCCCAGCTACTCAACAGGCTGAGGTCTGAGCATTTCAATTCAAAGCCAGTCTGGGCAGGAGAATTTGCGAATCAGCAAAAAGCCAGAAGTGGAGCTATGGCCTGGAGCAGAAAAGCTCAGGGACGCACCTAGGCCTTGGGACTAGCGAGAAAGAAAAACAAAAACAAAAAAAGCCCCAGCAAAACCCTTCATGGAGCAGCTCTGGGGCCCAGTTTCCCACCAGAGTCCACAGGGAAGAGAGTGGCACGAGTAGACTTGCATCACGGCACGTTCCAGCCTCACGGCCACACCCACACACAGGTGCACCCCTACATCTCACCCCAGGCCCCCCGCGCCCCTCGGAAGGGCTAAGAGCCCCAGGCCTGCACCTCTGTTCTGTCCAGGTGTGGGGCATCGGCTGTGAGGACCGCACGGTGTATTTCCGGCAGGGCGTCACGCCCAGCGAGCTCAGCGGGAAGACGTGGAAAGCCATCATCGTGGGCCGAGAGAGCGACCGCTCGCACTCGGGCAGCTCGTCCAGCCTCCTCAGGTGACCCGGGGACGGCGGGGCGTGGAGGAGGCGGCGGGACAGGTGTGGGGCCGCCGTGATGAGTGTGTGGTGTTGCTTTCAAATGCTCGCACCCGTCACCCCAGCTGCTGAGGGGTCTGAGATGTGGAGGGTCGCCACTGGATCACTGTCCCGTGGCTGTGACTGGCAGGGCAGGGCGTGGCTGAAGAGGAGAGGCGGGCAGTCACGGTGACAGGGCACATCCTGAGGAGAAATGACACCTGTGCTCTTCTGTCCCCAGCGCCGGCTGCTTCTTTGGGGATGAGGTGAGGGGCAGCAGCGAGTCGGCCCCGAGTGACAATGACACCTCAGAAGTGGAGAGACGGGGCCCAGTGCAGCAGCTCCCTGAAGAACCTTCGGACAGCCCCAGTGACCCGAAGGGGAGCTCAGCCTCGGACGCTGCCGTGGCCCCCGGGGGTGCGGTGGAGCACTCTAGCCCCACGGAGGACAGAGGGGACCCTGCCACAGCCCCGGGTCTCCACGAACACCCAGGCCCCAGCTCCCCACCGGCCCAGCTGCCCTGGACCAGTATTGACCTGAAGGAGCCCAAGAAGGCGGCTGCCCATGCGCCTGCCGGCTGCCCCGAGGCGGCGGGGCTCTGCTCCCTGGGGCTCTGCCCGCTGGGCTCGGAGGAGCCCTACGGGGCAGACGACCACCCGCTGTGGGCCTGGGTGTCTGGAGGTGGCTGCGCCGTGGACGCGGGCTCCTCGCTCAAGTGGTTCACAGTCCAGTCAGGTGAGGAGGCTGGGACAGCGGGGCTAGGAAAGCAAGCCAGCCCCCAGGTCCAGCTGCGGGCAGGATGGCACCCAGCCCTGAGGCCTGGCCTTCCGCAGGCCTGTCCCCCTCGGTGCAGACGCTGTCACTGTCCATCACACCGGCACAGACTGCAGCCTGGAGGAAGCAGATCTTCCAGCAGCTCACGGAGAGAACCAGGCGGGAGCTGGAGAACTTCCGACACTACGAGCAGGCCGTGGAGCAGGTGTGCACGGCCCACGGGGCACGCGCCGGTGCCTGCTGCCACAGCGCTGGGCAGAGCGGGGGACACGGCGCCCGTGGCTCTGTCCATCGGGGGCTGGGGGTGTGGCCCGTGAAAGACTCGAGCCCACGCCGCCCTCCCCCCTGCCTGTGCCACAGTCGGTGTGGGTGAAGACGGGCACGCTGCAGTGGTGGTGTGACTGGAAACCCCACAAGTGGGTGGACGTGCGCGTGGCCCTAGAGCAGTTCACAGGCCACGATGGGGCCCGGGACAGCATCCTGTTCATCTACTATATGCTGCACGAGGAAAAGAAGGTGCCCGCGCTGCGAGGCCACGGGGCGGGGGGGGACGGGGAGGGCACAGGGCCCAGGGACCGTGGGTGTGGTTTGCCCCTTTGCCTCCCAGGGCCACCAAGAGACACTTGCAGGCCCTGGATTTTCATGTTTTCTGTGCCTGTGCTGGCTTTGAACCTGGATCTCACCATGTAACCCAGGCTGGCCTGGAACTCACTACCCTCCTACCTCAGCCTCTTGAGTGGCTAGGATTACAGGCCTGAGCCACCATTCCCTTTTGGCCTATGTTGGCCACGAACCATGATCCAAAGTCATGTCCCTGGTCCGCTGTGGACGCGCGGTTCTGGGAGCCCACGTCCCGCACACACCCGCACTCAGCGCATGTCCACATGCCAGAGATCTTGACCATGTCACCCGAGGGTGACTTTGGTTCTGACTCCTGCTTGCTGAGCTCTAGAACTGAGGGAGCCCCGCTCTGGCTGTCTCCTCCGGGGTGCCAGCCCCGCTCTGCCTCGTCCCCCCACAGTACCTCCATGTGTTCCTCAACGAGGTCACAGCGCTGGTCCCCGTGCTCAACGAAGCCAAGCACTCCTTCGCCCTGTACACCCCGGAGCGGACCCGGCAGAGGTGGCCCGTGCGCCTGGCCGCAGCCACCGAGCAGGACATGAATGACTGGGTGAGCGAGGGCGGCGCCCAGGGCAGGGGACGAGGGCCAGCCAGGCCTCAGCCCGGCCAGCGGTGATCATGCCCGTCCTGTGCCAGCTCGCCCTGCTCAGCCTGTCCTGCAGCGAGAGCCGGAGACTGCCCAGCCTGCTGTCCCCACAGGCCATCTGGTCCGTCACCTGCAGAGGGGACATCTTCGTGAGTGAGCCCACCCCTGGCCTGGAGGCCCAGGAGCACCCGCTGCCCTGTGACCAGATGTGCGTGGCTGGGTTCTGGGGCCGGTGCCAGCCCTCTCCCCCTCCCTGCCCCGCACCCCCCTGCACCCCGACAGCTAGGCTCCACAACAGGGGACCCCACAGGGCTGGACACAGGCTGCCTCTGTCTGA